>NC_047172.1:6180369-6462869 GCF_009819705.1 Hippoglossus hippoglossus | reverse complement strand
CGGGCTTAAAACGTCATTAGTGTGTGGACGAGAGGCCCAAACGCAAAAGGAAAAACGTCTTTTGGCAAAATATCCAATTTGTGTGGACTAGGACATAACAGGTGAAAGATTGAAGGAGAGAAAACGGGGAGAAATGGTCAGATACTGGGAGGCACTGGAAAGGAGTGATGGCCCCTTCGCCGTGGATAAGGTTGTTTCTGACGCACACGGAGACACTGAGACCCACAGAAACATGTGCACACATACGTTCCCCTGACATGAAAAGGCAGCGGGACATTCGACCGTGAGCAGCCACCGGGGTCACATGCACAAACACAACTCCGAGAATAGACTCTAAACACTGGGGAAGAAAATAACCCGGTAACAGAGGATGTGGCGTGTGTGTGTGTGTGTGTGTGAGAGAGAGAGAGAAGGAGAGAGATGGCAAGAGAGGTTCGTGTTTTTCATTCTGTGTTCTCGTGTGTGTTTGTGTTAATGCATTTATTTGCAGGGTTAACTGGTCTTATAAAGAAACAATCCAGTTACTTTCTAACAGAGCTTCACTTTCATCCGTAGCTGTAATGAATCCCATCAGCTGTTTATTATCTATTAAACCCTTGTGTTATGTCTTTACTGTTGTTCCCACAGATTTCCCTCCGCGCTGAGGTTAACGCACAGCCGCACGTTGAACAGAAGGGGCGGGAGGAGAGTTGAGGCAGAGGTGAGCATGGTCCCAGTTTATGGTCTTGTTTGTATGTTGGGTTGTAAATAACCTTCTAACAGGCTTGAAGTGACAGCTGGTCCTGTGTGTCACGGTTGCTGCTGCTGCTGGAATCGAACCGTACAGTAAGACGTGGCTCCCAGCCCAGTCAATGAATCAGGCCCTGCGGTGGACAAGTACAACAATAACCATATATTACGTGGCTCTGAGTCAGGGTCCGTGAGGGGGAGAAAATCCACTAATAGCAGGGATTACTTAACGGACTCCTGGGACCATTGATACCAAATTACCGCTCCGGCACACATCATGGAAGTTTTGATTGCAGGGTTGGTCGGAGCCAACGGTCAGTAAATCGTGGTAGTATGAGGTGTTTAGAGTTTCAGTCTTGACCATCAATCTTGCAGACTTATTTGAGCTGCGTTTCAGTTTTGATCGTCAGCTCCACATTTAGGAAACAGACAATCAAGTAAAATCCCATCAGAGGTACCGAAGCCGCCACATCACGGGCAAACGTAGAAAGGAATCTCCAGTTCTAACTTCTCAAATGTGATGATATATTTTTTTTAATTATTTATTCTCTTCTATTCTCTGTAGATTCATTTAGAAAACCATCAGTTTTGATAATTAAAATCATTAGTTGCAACACTAATTTAGATGCTGGCGTCAATTTGTTGGGGCTTAAACTGATATGACTGGTCGAGATGTTGGGGCAGGAGAGGGGACGAGGAAGAACACGCTGCACCTCAAAGTCCTGATTTAGATGTGGTTTTGGGTGTGAGTGTGCGTGCGTGTGTGTGTATGTGTGTGTGTGCACATGGCGGCAAGATAAGGAGGGATGAGTCAGTGGTGGATCGGAACACGATGACTCTCCTCACCGTCTCCGTGACGATGGGCCATGGCGACAGGGGTTTGCGGTTAGAAACCCTAATCTGCTCCTCATATGACCCTCTGATGGACAGGGACAGCAGTCAACTCGCACGCGCGTGCACACACACACACACACACACACACACACACACACACACACACACACACACACACACACACACACACACACACACACACACACACACACACACACAGATAGATGGCCCTCAGACTAGTTAGTCTGGCCTCAGCGCTCCAGTCTAAACATGTTCTTATATGGCTTTCTGTAAAATCTGGAGATCTCGTCTCTTTGTCTCATTATATACACAAAGTCCCGCAGCCTACATGCAACTGTCCCGTGAGCACAAACACGTCTGAAAAGACGTCGTGTTTGGACATTTCCAACGACGTTAGAGGAGTGAGAATGGTTTTTTTTGGGTCTTCCCATGACATTGTAAAGATGTCTTTCAAATGTTGCTTTCAGACATTCAGACATTACATTTCCCCTTAGGGCCAGAATATGGCTTTTTAAAATGTAATTGTTGAGTGTAGTCTTGCTTTGGTTACTTGTGTAGATGTCTGTTATTGTAGTGATGTCTGTTACTTACGTTGATGTCTGTTATTGTAGTGATGTCTGGTATCTGGGGAATGTCTTTGACCAGCAATGAGTCTGGGATCTGATCCATGTCCTCCTTTTTGAGCTCAGAGTGATGTTCATTATCCAGCCTCAACCAACGCTGACGAGATAAAAATCATGTCAAGCCAGAAAACCAAAGGGTTACTGATAAATTTACACTTTTGTCACCCTGGGCAAGTGCCTCCTTTCATCAGAGAAGTCTTTGAGATTTTACATTGAAGCCGTGTAAAGCACAATCCATTTATGATTTATGATGTCTGTTGTAATTCACTGAGCTCAGGTTTCCTCCGCTACCACAAGAGCTAATTGTGCCCCAATAAAACACTGTAACTTGAAATAAACAGCCATCATCAGCAATTTAACTGAAAGTGGAGCTGCTTTATGTTTCAGGTTTGGCCAGTTCGTATCTCAGGATGGACCAGAAACACAGATGTGCTGCTTTTGGCTAAGAATGCCGCTGCTTTGTTAATTTTTTTCCAAATTACTCGTTGATGAGTCCCAGTAAACGCTGCTCCAGAGCACTGGTCACCAGTCTATTCAAAGTTAATTGATATTGAACGTATCGCTTGATGAAATCATACCAAATTCGAACCGCTACTTCCCTGGACCTTTAACTATACACACGTGAAGGTGATACGATGAACTGGCCTCAACATATGCGAGCCAAACACAGACAGAGATTTCTGGAATTAGCAGAAGGCACAAGTCAGATGAATCAGATCGGCTTCGTAAATTGTACAGTAGGTTTATATTGAGCTAAGTGTGTTGTGAGCAGCTGCAGGAGAAGAGGAATTTGAGCTCAGGACTGAGTTTTTAAGGATGATGTGGATCAGGGATCAAGAGAACAGACGTCCAGTGAGAACCACCGGCTGAAACCTGATTTGTGTGATGATTATTTCTTTTCTCACGACTTAGACAAACAAGTCTATGGATTTTTTCTTCCTGTTCAGTCTTACGTGGACTGAATATGTGATGAATTTGTTTCGAGAAGTGAATCGTCCTCCGTGATGATTCATGCTTTAGTTCACTGATTTCGAGCCTCGCTGCACAAAACACAAACAAAACCAAACTTCTCCTCTCGAGCTGATGTACTGGATGTGTGTGCACCCAGCTGCTGCCTGGTCGCTGTGGTTGGTGGAGGCTGGTTGCCTTTGGCGTCTGGGTTGTAGGTGGTAGCAGGAATGAACAGTTGAGTGACTGAAATCAGGTCAGCTGTCTATGCGCATCACAATAGATGTATTTGTGCATCCTTCGTCTTCTGTGCAAGCATGTGTGTGTTTTTGTGTGTGTCTGTGTCCTAATTGTGTGTCTCCGTAGAAGAACATGACCAGAATCATGACATCACCCAAAATGTGCTTTTTAAAAACAGGCATTGGGTCATAGTGAGCCACAGGCAAGGCAGGATGGACTGTGTGTGTGTGTGTGTGTGTGTGTGTGTGTGTGTGTGTGTGTGTGTGTGTGTGTGTGTGTGTGTGTGTGTGTGTGTGTGTGTGTGTGTGTGTGTGTGTGTGTGTGTGTGTGTGTGTGTGTGTGTGTGTGCACTGCAGGTTCGGATGTATTGAAGCCAATGCCAGCTTTCATTATCATCTCATGAGGCCGACAGTGTTGTGTACTTACAGCATGTTTTTTTGTGCTCACTGCACAGGAACAGCAGGATCTCTGAGTGTGTGTGTGTGTGTGTGTGCGTGTGCGTGTGCGCGTGCGTGCGTGTGTGTATGAGATCAAGACTGTGTGTGTTAGCCTTATAAGGCCAAGCTGTTTTGACCAGGAAATATTTAAGGATAAGAAAAGACGTGAGTCACTGTTTTCCCTCATCTGCTCAGAAGCACAAAAACATCCTCTTCGCTGCCCTCAACACAATACCTCAGGGGATGTATTGTGTTTTATACATGCAGGTGTGTGTGTGTGTGTGTGTGTGTGTGTGTGTGTGTGTGTGTGTGTGTGTGTGTGTGTGTGTGTGTGTGTGTGTGTGTGTGTGTGTGTGTGTGTGTGTGTGTGTGTGTGTGTGTGTGTGTGTGTGTGTGTGTGTGTGTCCATGTGGTCTGTAGTTACTGTTTAGTTCCTGACGAGTTGCTCAGCTATTCCCACAGTCCACCTTCCTGAGATATGAGAGGAGCGCCGGGGGGAACAGCTGTTACAGCGCTGTAGGTATAGATCTGTGGTGGAGCCCCTGTGCCGTCTCAGCCTGTAAAGTAGGAGCGTGTGGCCAGTTAAAGACGAGGAGGAAAGAATAAAGCAAAGAGAAAAGGGGGAAGAGGTAAAAAAAAAGCCAGAGAATAGAGAGGGAATTAAAAAGCAGAAGAAAGGCAGGAATAATGGATCGAGTGAGAGCGACGGAATGAGAGAGTTTTGCTGTTGAATCTGAACGAGGCCACAAGACTAATTAATTCCTTAATTACATAATTAGCAAGGAAGTTATGTTTTCAGGCCCTGTCCATTTGTGTGTTTGTCAGCAGGAGTACACAATAACTACTGAACGGATTTCCACGAAACTTGGTGGAAAGGATGGGTCATGGGTCACAGGCACTGTTGGGCCTTGGCGATGATATACTCTCCACTAAGTGCCATTCTGGTTTAATTATTTATTTGCTATATTGCCGACTTACCTGATTACAGTCAGACATGAGGAAGTATGTTATGTTAAATGTGGGGTTAGCCTAGCTTAGCTCGATTTCAGTCAGAGATACGTCAAGGAACTGCACAATCATAGAGTTACAGCTACAGCATTTGAGCATAAAATGTTTTTTTTAATAATCAGACAATACCAAAATGTTGCACAGACGGATGAGGTTGCTGCGCAATTATGGAGAAATTCGTTTTTAAATCAGGTCAGAAGATTAATTTTGTTTATCAATAGATGACCACTTCTCTAAACAATGTGAGTTGACCTGTGGCGTACCCCAGGAATCAGTTTTAGGACCACTGCTTTTTTAATTTATGCATGCGTCCTCTGGGCAGTGTCTTCTGGAGGCTGGAGTTTGTTTCCCGGTTGGAGAAAGTAATAGAAAACACATTAATCAGCTGCTGCCATAACATAAAGATGAATATGAACCATACCAATATAAATCACTGAGCTCTTTGTCCTGTGTTTCTCTCTTTGTTTACAGTGAAAATGCCTTCACATGCGTTTCATAAAACCCTCCCTATAGGCCGAGACCTGCCTGCGTGTACCTCATTCAACCCTGACTGCTGTTCTGACCTATAAAGGGCGGGGCCATTAATGTAGTGTGTACTCGATCAAACTGCAGACGTGATTTCATCATGAACAGCTGTCTGTGTGTATATAATGTGTGTTTGTGAGTGTGTGTGTGTGTGTGTGTGTGTGTCTCTGGAGTCCAGTGATTTGTGCTCTCAGCAGCCTGGGTCTCATCCAGACAATAAGTTTGGCAGACATAACCAGAGATCCCCCAAGTCTCTGCCAGACCCAAACACACACACTCACCCCCTCACGCCTGAACATACTCAGTCTTTCAGTTTTCATAACCGACATTAACTTCTTCTCTCCTCTCCCTGTCTTTAAGATCCCACTTTATATTATGGTGTTAGTGTGCATGTATGTGAGGGAAAACCCATTGGGCTCATTCATTTTACCTGTGGTCTATGAAATTAAACCTTATGTAAGAAAACGCATCAGCTGCAAACTTTCTAAACGCGTTGCCCCTCCATCGATCTGCAGATGTGCTCTGTCCATAAACCTACGATGATGCTTATTTACGTTACATATATTACTTTTTACTCGAGGGCTTACGAACCTCAGTTGTGTCTCGTGCACTTTCCACTGCCTGTGTTTTGGCTCATGTGCAGATGTCTGGTTTGCAGCGCAGCTCTCTGCTTCTCGCTTAGTGAGACCTGCCAGGGCTTTTCTTTGTAATCCAGACCCCGAAAACTCCAGCCCTTCTCCTCAAGATAGACTCATGACCTTGTGCATCTGGCACTATCAACAGAAAGCTCCTTTTTAAATGAGTTGTACCTCAGGCTTTACTTCATTAGACATCAGACAGAGGGAAACGAGAGGGAAGAAGAAAGGGTTTGTGTTTGTTGGATTCAAATCTGGTTTAATGCCAATTCATATTTAAAAATCCATTGAAATTCACTGATGTATCTGCTGAATTTCTCTTTTTGTTGCGGATCTTTTCATTCGCACAAGTAGGACAATTGTTTCTCCTCTTCCTGTTTTGGACAGTCTGACTGCCAGCTTGGCCATTTTCCTCCTTATTTCTCACTCCGACTTTCTCTGCAGCTGCAGCTGACACACAGAATGATTATAATCGAAGTGTGGCCCGTGAAGGCTTGACAAGGACAGAGCTGTTTGCCAGAGCATCCCTCTCTCTGTCTCTCTGTCTCTCTGTCTCTCTGTCTCCCTGCCAGCTCGACAGATGATTGATACCGAGCTGATGGACAAATTCTGCAGCAGAATAAGTTTGATTTTATTTTCAAGAGACTGTGAATGTGTAGTGTGCGTGTGTGTGCGTGTGTGTGTGTGTGTGTGTGTGTGTGTGTGTGTCAGAGTAAATAATTAATGCAGCGATTACAGAAAGAAGCAGAGAAGTGGGTCAGAACTGCAGTTAGTTCATAGTAAAGAGCAGAGTGTGAGAAAAATGTGAGCGACTGAAATGATTAGAGAAGGAAATGACGAGAGAAGAAAGAAAATGGTTTAAAACTGACATTGTAAACAAGGGATGAAAAGCATTTGTTGATACTCTGCATTTCATTTCCACCAGACTGTGTGTGTGTGTGTGTTTCCGTGTGTGTGTGTGTGTGTTCTCAGAGGAGAGTAATGTTGCATAAAGCCCAGTAATCCCTCTTTTGTAGCTACTGTTGTCCCTCATTGTAGGGCAGCAGTCAATTCACAGAGCTGCTGTGGTCTCTCTCTCGTCTCTGTTTAGTATGTGTATGGCATCGCAGAGCTTTATGTTCTCGCTGTGTGATCTCTGAAGTTGTGCATCAAGCTCTGTGTATGTGTGTTTGTGCATATACAGTGACTGGGTTTAGACCTGTTCCACACTAAGGGGGATATGTTTGGGGTTACTGTTCGAACCCTCTTCTTCACAAAGACCCACTTCCCCTGGGAGGCCCCCCTGGCCCCTTGATGTGTTCCCTATTGACATGCACATGCATGCACTTCCATGCGGCATAAGTTGCACAAAGTACACAAGCGCTGTCTCTGTGCACAATTGCAGATGCACACACAGACACACTCATGCACATGAACCGACATACTTTTAATGGTTGGTTTGGAAGTTGTGACAGAGGTGGCCTCCGGTGATTAACTGCTTCCTGGTGAAGGTCAGGTTGAAGGCGAGATTTTTTTTTAGACTGGAGGGAGGGAGGGGAGGAGGGAGGGGAGGAGAGGCAAAGGAAGAGGGAGACATTGAGAGGATGGGAAGGTTAGAGGCGAATAAGGAGGTTGTCAGTTATCTCATCTACTCTGACAAAATAACTCAGTAACACAATCAACCAATCTACCTTCCCCTCTCTCCTCTTGTTTAGTTGATTGAGCACAAATAGAGGAATACAAACTTGACAATAAATAGATACAAATAGAGGAAGCAAAGGATTAAGCACACAGATGGTGCCCGGAATTCACCGTCAAGGAAGGTTTGGTCAATGGTTCGGTTCAATGGCTAAATTCAAAGCTTAGAAAATAAAAGCATTTCAAATGGAAATTCTTGAATTGGAGTTAATACGTCATTTTTGCCAAGACCTCGTAAAAATAAACCAACATTTTTCGTGTCCAGAGACATTCCAGATTTGGGCTTAAAGCTTTGGCTCGTTGAAATGAAAGCTGATACCTGCTCCGTTCTCATCTGACTCGTCCATAAAACACGTCCGGAGGAGAGAGAAAACAAAACGGAGCTTCGCTGAATCAGGACAGAGCCTGAAAACACACCTCAGAATGTGTCTGTGTGTGTCTGTGTGTGTAGGTTGTTGAGCATTATAAACACCAGTGGAGTTTGTTTACATGCTCAGTATCACTGTGGGAAGCTGTCGTTTACTATGATATATACACAGATACTAAGTGCGTGTGTGTGCTGCAGGGAGAAAGAAGTGTGTGTGTGTGTGTGTCTGTAATTGTTATCCTATTCTATTTCAAACTATCTGTTGAGATTTCAAGTGCAGCTTATACCAGGAAGTGTGATTTCCTGCTCAAGAGACTGATTCAGCAGCATCCAGCTGTTATGTGTGTTTCCGTGTGTTGGTATTTGTGTGTGTTTGTGTGGATGTGTGTGTGTGTGTGTGTGTGTGTAGAGACAGCAGAGAGAAAGCGAGATGAGGTGTCCGCCTGTTGTTTCCACACAAACTCCTAATAGATGTTTTTCCAGGTGTCACAAACCCCTCTCCCCACCTTTCCAGCTGCTCTCCCTCCACCCACCAATCATCCCCCCCCACCCTCTCTGTAGTTGCTCTTTTTCACACGTTTAAGTCTAAAACTCCGGCTCCGTAATTCTCCGGCGATCCCTGCTCAGATCATATATCTCTTAGCTCTTATCCCAAGTTTTAATAACCTCAGTGTTGTTCTTTCTATTCCAGTGGTTATTGTGAGGATCCTGCATCCCACAGCTTTGCAGTCCTGAACTTATATAAGATTAAGTTGGAGGTGGTTGTTGCTATAGCAGCGTCGTCTCAACCAATATTAAACTTAATGTTTATATGAATACAGTATGAATGGGCATGAATGCGTAGGATACAGCCATGAGGAATGTGCTGCTTTTATGATGGAGGAAGGAAAAAAGCAAAACACAGAAAAAAGAAACTGGTAACAAAGACACAAGAGCATCTTAAACTAACTGATAGAGGGAGAGAGATATAGAGAACGAGAGTGAAACATAAATGAGAAAGATCGATACAGGAAAAAAAGAATGAGAGAACTCCCATGTTGAATTCTTTCTCTTTTTTGTCTGTTTCAGTTTTTTTTTATAGTAGAATAGACTCATAGACAGGATTTGTGTCGGAGCATTGGACAGAAAGGTGAAAGCAACAGGTGTTTTCTCTTTCCACAACACCTGCCTTTTATTTTCACTGAGTCATGATTTCTCAGCAAGGTTTTTAGACGACTCTTTGTAGATCTGCTGTGATGAAAGAGGGAGTCACGTCCTTTTCCTGCTCAGCCTCTTTAACCCTTCACTCTTCTTCTATCTCCTGCTTTTTATTTTGAACATGCGTCATGTTGTATTTGAGGTTGATGTGAAAGGAAAGGAATTCTTTGATGACAAAGCTACATATCATCACATGTCATCTGGATGGTATTATTGTCTGCTCATGCTCCCTCAGCACATCACATTCACAAGTATCAACCTCCTTAACGATTTACTTTCTCTTTCTCTCTCTTCCTTTCCCCTCATTCTCGCCCTCTCTCCTCCCTCCTTCCTTTTCTGTCTCGCAGGTGGTGTCCTCCTGTCAGAAACACAAGCTCCGTCCGACACATGGTTGACAGTGGGAGACGGAAGTGGCCGAGAGAGACGGTACGGGAGTGACAGTGATCCAGACAACCACTCAGAGAGAGAGAAGGAGGCAGTTGGCCATCTGTGGTTGGTCCCCTGCTATTCTGCAGCTGTGCCGGATTTCTGCTCCTTTCTTAAGTAAAAAAAAGGACACACAGTGAGATAAGGGGGTTCATCCTACAGCTGATGAGCCCAGACTGGGGCAATGTTAAGGCCTCAATGGCCTCCAATTAAGCCCCTGAGGCTGCTTCTGTTGAGGGATGGGTGATACCCCAGCTGGATGTTCCGCTGTCGCCATCCTCCACGGCTATCATTAGTGGCTAATGAGCTCCTGCTAGAGAGGAAAGGGAGACGCTGCCTGTGGAGAGAGGAGGAACCTTACAGCTGTTATTAAGAGGCCTGGAGATCTGACAAGGAATTATTTACCTCTGCTAGAGACAGAAACCCTTTAAAGCTTTTTCCTGTGCAAGAAAGGATTTTGACTTTGAAAGATACAGCTACAGACATTTCTTTTCCGGTTCCAGCTTCTTGGGTTTTTGCTACAGCATTGTGTATACTGTACCATGCAGAACATCTTTACTTCTCACATGAAGGAGTTCCAGCAAAACACTATAATCCACTAGGTTTTTTGTTAAAGTTACATTTTTGTTTTACACTTTGACATTATTTTGACCTTCCTATGCCCTGACGCACATTGGACACCATGGCAGCAGCCTATCGCGTTGTGGTGAGCAGCGTGAGCTGCTACAACAGTGTGGTAGTGGACCGGCGCACTCACTCCCATGCTGTGCACTACTGCTCAGGGCCATGCGGGGTGCTGTCCCAGGGACTAGACTGTACAGTCGCTCACCGCGGCACCTGCTCTGAGCTGCTTGTTGCACCTGACCTCGTTTACAGTGACACAAACGACTCACCCATACACTCTCATAACATGATCACTCAGCAACTGCCTAACCATGGTAAAATTAGTGTTACCATGGATACGAATTATAATGGGGGTCTAGAGAGGGCGGGGAGCAGTGGCAATTTGTCTTTAGGGGAGGACAGCCCCACATGGCGAGGTAAAAAGACCCTAAGTTGCACAGGATTGACTGGAAACCTGAGCTCCACTAGCAGTCTAAAGGACATAACTGAAGAGGCCATCAATCTGGCCAGTGGTAAGCTCAAAGAGTTTTCTTTTGACAAGCTCCGCCTCTCCTCCTCCAGCCACGTTACCTTCCGGAAAGGTCGCAAGGTCCGCCCAGACTCTTTTAGCCGACGCTCCACTGACCTGGAGATCATCTATGGCCACTTCAGTTCTAACATTACACCTAACGGAACAACTAATGGCATGACAAATGGCACGGCCCCTTCTAATGATGAGAACATGCCGCCATTTATGATGGAGAAAGGGACAGGACCAGAGGAGACAAAGCTAAAAGGCAACTCTGGCCCCTTGACAGCCATCACTAAAGCAGTTGGTGGCTCAACAAGCAGCCTGTCAGGTTTTGGGTCATTAGACCAAAGTCTGAACACAGTGGCCTCCCTGTACCTCAGCACCCTTGGAGAGGAGAACCTGATTGCCCGTCTGCTGGAGAAGACACGAGCAGAGGCGGGCACTGGGGGAGCAGGCGGGGAGGACATCCGTGCCTGCCTCGACATCTTGCTTAAATGTTCGGAAGACCTAAAGAAATGCACTGACATCATCAAGCAGTGCATCAGACGTAAAGCCGGTGGAGGGCCAGCGGAAGGAGGGGCCAGTCCCGACAGCGTGTATCGAGCTGTGATGGCCAGACTCAGCACCTACCTGAAACGACTGCCTCTGGATCTGGAAGGGATGGGGAGTTTGGTTGGCAGTGGGCAGGGGGGTCAGGGTGCACCTGGGAGTGGCCACAGTGATTTGGCCGAGCTGGTCAATACCCTTCACTCTATCCAACAGGGACCTTACTCTCCAATATTTGGCAATGAGCAACCTCCTCGCTATGAGGATGTGGTGCTGTCACCTCCCATCCCAAAGACTGTTCCTCATTCTGCATCTTCTGCTCTCTCCTCTGTCTCACCTTCCTCCTCATCTTTCTTAAAATCAGACTCCATCCATACCAAACCAATCCAAAGCTTCCCATCCAAAACCAGCGCCCTTACCAATGGATTACAGCATCCACATTCTTCGTCTATCATACAACACACACTCTCTCCCCCATCTGTGACCTTCCCTTCCAGCTCCAGCTCTTCTCCAACACATTCTCCCTCCCCTCTACGTACCTCCCCAACTCCGCCATACACACACACTCCTCCAGCTTCCCCCATGGAGGCTCTTTATATCGAAGAGGAGGAAGCAGATGTGGGTAAGAGCCTAGAACAAATCTCACAACAGACACTAACTTCAACCAGAGGGATGAGCAATATCCAGAACAAAAATGGGACTGTGTTAAGTCAGCCCATGAACCTATCACAACCACACACACTCCACAATTCTTTAAACACGTTGCCAGCCAGCACAGGCTACATCCCCACGGCCTCTTTAACAGTCTCAGCACCCAAAGCTGTGTCACACAGGAATGATGACATTGACAAGCTGCTGATGGATTTAGAGAATCTGTCTCAGAGTATGAGCAACCCCAGAAATACTGAGCCTCCTCTTCCAGCCAAGACCAGGAAGAGAGAGGGCAGCCAGGGTCTGACCTCCAATGAGGCCCTCGCTCAACAGAAAATGTCCCAGTTCCAAATCCAGAAGCCAGTTAGCCATTTGACCATGAACGGCCCTAGCTCAAGGACTTCTCCAAGTCTCACTCCTCCCAACAGTGAATCTCCAGTAGGAGAGGAGGAGGATGGAGCACTTCTGCTGAGGATCCTGGAGAGCATTGAGAGTTTTGCTCAGGAGCTGGTGGATTCTGGGGCGGGAAGCACAGGGAGTGCTGAGAGGAAATGTGGGAAGGAGCGGGAGGTGATGAGGCTCCTGCAGGATACACTAGCCACCACCGGCAGGGCTGATACCCCTGTGGAGAACACAAACCCACAACCTGCTGCTCCCACTGCTCCATCCATGCACATAAATGCAGTGCCAGCGATCCCGCCAAAACACTCACCGGCAAATACAATTGCAGTATCAGTTACACCAACACCTGCTCCTACAGCATCTGAAGCTGTGTGCAACGCTACACCCGAACCTACCCCTAAACCTACACCCGATGTTGTTCCCGAACTTCTGCTTACGGCCACACCTGAGCCTACAACAGAAGCAACAGATGAAGAATCAGAGGCCTCTACCGATAACATCGCCTATTCTGTAACATCTGCACCCACCAGCTTGCATTCCACCGCACACTCAGTTGACCCGACACCTGTGGCTGCACCTGAAGCTCCAGCACCTGTCGCCATCCCAGCTGCAGCAGATATCAGAGAGGCTGCTGTTGCTGACCCTGCTGCTGTGAGAGACACCGGTTCAACACTACTCATCCAGCAGACTCCAGAGGTGATCCGAGTAAGTGACACACACACCTTAGAATTATAATTACTGGTAAATGTGCATTTATGGTATTATAGCTGAACAAACTGTGTTATTATTTGACGCAGTCTTGTGAGTGTGGCTGAAACACTTGCCTGCTGCTTGTAAAACACTTCTAGTAGGAGGAGTATGGTACCTTACTAACCATTGCAAATCACTGTCTTGAGTTGGAATGGATCAGCGGAGGTGGGACACTTTTTCATTTAAATCCCTTTTTGTGATTTTTTTTGAAAATATCTGCACATGTAGCATTTGAAATTTTGAGATAAACAACTTGTGGGAGCTGCAATATTCACATGTGCGTTACTAAGTTGAGACAAATGAGGTGTTTGATGTTGACAATTTGACACGAGAGCCTCCATTGTTTTCAGTGTGTGTAATACACGAGGATTGCTGTGACACAGCAGGATTGATATCGCTGTAACTGAGGGGCGGTGATGAATAGTATTCAGTCACTACAATGAACACACCGATACAGTTTCCCTATCTGTGCTTGAACATAAAGGCTGGTGCTCTGAATCATGGGAAAGAACAGCTCATTGTGTTGGGAGTGGCTCTTTGTTTACTTTTCCTGGTTTTAAACTTGTGTTTTGTTGTGTGTGTGTGTGTGTGTGTGTGTGTGGGTGTGGGTGGGTGGGTTTGTTCTCCTTGCCTCACTAGGGAATATTTAGAGGTAATTTAGGGTTATACTCCAGAGGGTGAGACAGAGAACAGTGACAGTGTGTGTGTGTGTGTTCAGGACCTTTCCAGCATAAACACTGTACTTGTCAGGACCAATTTACCTCATGGCGACCAAACCTGAGGCTAAACTTAATTTTGAATCGTCATGGTTAAGGTTAGAGATAAGGTTTTTGGTTATGGTTAGTTAGTCAATTAATGAAAGTCAATGCAATGTCCTAATAAGAATAGCTGTGCAAACACGTGTGTGTGTATATAAACTGAGAAAGGGGGTGTGACCTCAGTCCGTCTGTGATGTGGCTGCTTAGCTGTGGATTAAGGTAATTATGCATGACAGACAAACACATTAACACTGGCACCGAGTATCAAATCATTACTGTTGCCAGTTTCTCCCACTCTCTGCCTCGCTCTCTAATTTGCTTACTTGCTGCTCTCCCTCCATCTCCTCTCCTCCTCGACACTCTCCTGCAGCAGATTGTGTGTGTGTTTATTTACTGAGCTGTGTAACCTTATGCCCTGCTGATATGTAGGGCACCTATTTATGAGGTTACCATGGCAGCTGCCATAGTCTGAACGGAAGAGCCAGCACCCGAACACATCATTACGTGATCTCATTCCTCCTCCATCCTCTGACTGCTTATCCATCCCTCCATCCTCTCTCTTTTAGTGTTTTCTGCTCCTCTCCCTCTGCATCTTTTGTAATTTCTCTCCATCCTTGCATCTTTTACATATTCGCTACAGTTTTTCTTTTCTTGACTTTTTGTTTGTCTTCTCAGCGTCCTGCTTTCACCTGTGGTTAAGGAGGTGGTCTTTGATGACCACTGCTCCTCTTTCCTGCCGTGCGATTGGCTGCCATGTTATTTTTGGAGCAGGGAATAACAGTTGTTGCCGTGCGCAGGGCAGAGCAACCCAATAAGAGGTGCTGATTGGAGCACAGCGGGAGGATGGGTGACGGGCGGGGTGAGGTTAGGTGGGGTTGGGGGTGGTAGTTGGGGTGGGGGGGGTCTGTTGGCACACAGAGTGTTAATGGTATCGTTACCCTCCACCCTTGGCAGAGTTAGGTGTGAGGGAGACCTAAATCTGTCCACCCCCCTGTACTATGGCATCCCGCTAACAGACGCACTGTCGCCACAGTGTAAATGGACCTGCGTGTGTGTGTGTGTGTGTGTGTGTGTGTGTGTGTGTGTGTGTGTGTGAGTGTGAGGACATGTGTGTTTGTTGGCGTGTTGTGTGTCCATCCAGGCTTTCCTACATGTCCAGAGGTTCATGCATATGTGTGCATTAACATACGTGTCCATGCAATTGTATAATGCATATAAATGTCTTCACATTGTGAGTGTGTGTGTGTGGTAGATGAAGCATGTATGTGTGTGTCTGTGTTTGTTGGCCTATGGGTAAGTTGACTCCGTGCTACTGTGGGTCACAGCTGAGTTTGGGAATAGCTCCCTGACACCCAATACCACCTCTGGCACTCTGGGAATTATGCTAATATTCCTCAGCGCCAACCCCGCCCCCTGCCTTTCGTTGCACATTAAACTGCCAATCAAACCGTAAACAAGACAAGACCCCCCCATCACACACGTGAGAAAATACCCTCGCGCTCACACACAACCAATTCCATGCTCCACCTCGGAGATTTGTAGCCGTGTTTCGCTTGGCAGTGTTTCGGCTGTGATGGGAAGTTCTGCTAAGCCCCGCTGGGTGACACTGGCATCAGGCGGTGGCATCCTGATATGTGTGTGTGTGTTTGTGTGTGTTTGTGCGCACACTTGTTTATTGTTGATTTCGTTGCTGACAGACTAATTCAGGGATTTCTACACCTCTCAAAGCAGGACCATTAATCTGCACAGAGACAAGGAGGCCAGCTGATATAAATCTGAGATGAGGCCACAGCAGTCAAACTCGGGGGGGCAGCAGTGATGATTTGGGGGGGGGGGGGGGGTTCGACGGAATCTGCCTGTGGTACTTCAGGTCATTGCCTTCCACTGACTGCTGGTTTCTCTTGCTCCTCCCCTCTCTCAGTTTTTGGGAAACATGAGAGCAGAAATTTGAGAGCATCTAAATTTGACCTGAATGTTTTTGTTTCAGAGCAAAGTGATTTGACTCCTGGCTGCCACTCTGATGGCTTAATTAACCCACTGATGATTGGAGTGTTTTTGTCAACTGCTGTTGACGTGTATCTAGGCCACAATAGCACTGGTCAGTTAAGTGGTGCATGGTTTCCTCTGGGAAACTGCTGAGGATGTGGAAGAGCTCCCATCTTTACTCTGCCCATACCTGAGTCTGGACCTTAACTGGGACATTCTCTGCTAAAAAGTGAATTTAAACCTGTTACTGGTAACTTATCGGTTTGGTAGACTCCTGCGAGGGCCACAGAAGTGAACTGCTGATCTCTGAGAAATAAACCTGCTTCTTTCTTGGCACAGAAAGTCTTTAAAACTGATGGAAGCCGCAAGTAAAGATAAGTGTGGAGACAGAGAGGAAATAGCAGGAAGACAGAGAAGCCGAATGAATTAATGTCTGTGCGAGACGGCAGGAGGAGTTGGCTCGGAGAAAAGAGGGATTCATTCAGGGAGTTGGAGAAGAAGAGGAGAAAAGAGAAAGGAAAAAGTGCATGTGTGTGTGTGCTATGTGTGTGTGTGGGGGGGGGGGCAGCAGTGTGCAGTTGTTGACTCTGGGTTGAGTAAGGATGATGTCATTCCTCTGCTGCCTCCACAGGAAATAAGGTCACAGCAGGACCCTCAGCCAAGCGCAGAAATACGCCCGATTCAGCCTAGGTGCACAAACACACACACACACACACACACACACACACACACACACACACACACACACACACACACACACACACACACACAATGCACTCTCAGACACTGGTGTTGCTATGTGTGAGAGGAGTTTTCCAATACAGCTCATACCATCCAAGGTTAGACCGGACAATGGATTATTCACCACCCTGACTGTGATACACACACACACACACACACACACACACACACACACACACACACACACACACACACACACACACACACACACACACACACACACACAACCAAAAAGAGAGAGAAACGGTGGAGTTGTTCATTAACTTCCCAGTTTTGGCTGGGAGATGTTTTCACACACATCTACACACACAGCACTTTTAAGCCCTTGACATCATAATTCACCACTCCCGGTGCAGACTGGGATATCATCCAACTGCTGTTCCCAGTTCAGCGTGTGCTTTGTTCGTGGAACTCACACACACACACACACACACTCACAGACACAGACACACTCACAGACACACATAGACAAACCTGACTAAGTTACTGTTTTTACCTCACTGCTGCGTAACTCCCTGGGCCTCCCTCTGTGTCACCATGGAAACCACCACAATATGTTTACAAGGAGTAGGTGTTCGGTGGAACTCCCCTTCCCCAGAATTTTGTGCAATCCGACTGGCTGATGGGGGCTCCGTTGCCGAATCCCGGCACCAGGGGAAATCAAAAAAGAAGACTGGACGTGTTTTAGTTTTTTCAGAATACAGAGCACGTTGATGGAGTCGTGGCTGCTTGTGCGTACGTGTCTGCGTTTGTTCGTGTGTGTGTTTGAAACTGTTTTTTTCCCCTCCACCAATCTCCCTACGGTTATTTCCTCGTCTGACTCCACCCTCCCCTCCTCTCTCCCTTTGAACTCACCCTTGACCCAGCTCCACCCAAACCGAGCCCGGGATTTTCCTGCAGAAAAGTGCCTCAGCTTCTAAGATGCTCTCACCAAGCGTGTCAGGATTTACCCCCTGAAACTATTTATGTGAATAATTCAGTTCTGGGGGAATTAAATACAAGCTGCTTGTGGTTTAGGCCTTTTGTTTTTCTTATTTCTAGAACAAATGAAACTTTAAACATGTATGTTGTTGGTTAAAAACTGATTTCACAGTCTTCAGTGACAACCATGTTGTTTCCATCAAACTTGGATTTTAGTCAGCCAAGGAGCTTTCAGGAACTTTACCCTTGAATAAACTGAGATGAGGAATCTGAAGTTCCAGCATCCTCTGTCAGATCCGGACTCACCTTGTGTGTCAGACCGGTCGGACACGGTAACATGTGGACAGCTGCTTCCCTCTAGTGACTCTGAGCTCCCACTGTAACACAGGGTACAGCGTCCGGCTCACTGCTTTTGTTTTTATATGAAGAGAATTAATGGCTCCATCTACAGGATGATTGTTGAACTAACACCAGCGTCTCATGATCTATGAATCAGTTCTATTTTCCAAGCAGTGTGATTCTACCTCATATATTTATTACTATATTAATTGCCTTAAAATGATTGATCTTTAAATTAAGTGCTGGGAATTAAGTCGTCCACTAACCAGAGGGTCAGTGGTTTGAAATCTGCCTTCTCCAGTCCACGTGCAGAAGTGCCCTTGGGCAAGACACTGAACCCTAATTGCTGAACCAGCAGTGTGTCAGTGATGTGTGATAGAGAAAGTGCTGCAGATACTTGCACTGAATGTGTGTGTGTAATGTAAAGTACACTAAGTTGTCATCAGAACGTATAAATACACAACATTTACCATCTGTTAGAATAATACATTGTTTGAGAAAGGGATGTTAAGATGATTTATGTGCACCCTCTTTTAGCATTTCCCACTTTTTATGCACAAAGCTTCAGTCCGATCTCTATCTCCTCCCAAGGATGTATTATGAATATCATGCATTCTGCAGCAACGTGGGAATCCCTCATGCAGAGGCTCCTCATCACCGCTGACACTTCTCCCTACTAACATCCCTCTCATTCTTTGCTCCTCCCTCTGGAAAAGAGAGGAGTTGATTCTCCCGGCCGTCGGCTGTGTGGAGTCTCCTGCTGCACTCTAGTGTCAGCTCTCGCACTGCAGCTCCAGGCTCGGGGCCGTCACTGCTGCTGATGTAGGATGAGCTCACTTACTCGAAACACTGAGATAGCCATTAAACGGTAACACAAAACTAGCAAAACCTGATAGGCGTGTGTATAAATATAAAAAAGTCTGGCCCGGCCAAGTGGAGCTTGTTGTTATGAAGCATCACTTGTCGACAGGCTGCTGTTCCCGCTGAGGGAGATGATTCACAGGGAGATGTTTCTCTGGTGATGTCGCCGGGCATCGCTCCCAGAAATAGGCAGTAAAGTGATACCACAAGTACATGTATCTACAGAGAAAGACCCCCCTCATGCCTAAAGTGAAGTAAAATGTTTTCAGAACAACTTCCTGTTAGAGTGCATGCGGGGTGGGGGGTTGATATTATCAGCTGATATCCTGCAATCACAGATATTGCAATATTGGTGTGTATGTTGGAAAATATGCACAAATAACCAGTAAAACTGCAGCAGAAAATATTTATCATAATTTTTTTATCAATTCCAATTTGACATAGTTAGATGTGTTACAGGTTCGGGAAGAACTCATTACAGTTTGGTGCCGATCCAGATAAAAGGGCAAATTCCAGGAATTTACCTTCACTTGCGAGATGCGAGGGCGTTTTTCAACATATTCCTTGATTTCTATTGGTCTAAAACATCCAGTATCATTCAGGAGCTTATGTAGAGTTTCAGTGGCTTGATAAAAAAAGATGGCACTGTTGCTGCTGTGGCACTTGCGCCTGTGACATTTTTACTACAGAGCCGCCTCTGTTTCCAGACAGCAGCAGCAGCAGCAGCAGCAGCAGCTGTGTTTCTGACTGTTCCCATGTTGTCCTCCTCTGATTCGGATGTGATGTAGACCGTGGCCAGCAGTGATTCACTTCATCTATTGCGGAAGCAGCACTTGAACTGCGGGTTCATTCTCCCCCAGTTTGGAGAGGAGGCTCCCAAGGCAACTGTGTGTGTGTGTGTGTGTGTGTTCTTGAGAGGAAGTGAGACTGGGAATAAAAAATAGCCCAGCGATGTGAATTGCATTTCCTGCTGTTGGCACGGTAACCCTGGGAGCATTCCACCCGCCACTCAATCCAGGGAAAGGGTTATTGCCATGGCGATGGCATTTGGCAGGCATGGTCTAAACTCTAAAGTGAGTTTGTGTGTAATAACAAAGAAGGGGTAGGTGGGGTGGTGCAGCTTTTTGTCATGTGAAATGACAAAGTTTAGTTTTCTTTGTTGAAAGAGACAAGAAAAATGTGTTTTCAGTGAAGCTATTCATCACAAACTTAGATAAAGGCCTATTTGTGGTCAAGCATCAGTGTGTGTGTGTGTGTGTGTTTGTGTTGTCAAGTGTGCATCCATATGTGTGTGAAGTCTGCCTGGTGCCCGAAGCAGAAATAAACATGAAATCGGTGGCTATATTTACACAGATAATTTTACACAGAGCAGACAGCCAATTTCACAGAGCAGGTGTGTGTGTGTGTGTGTTTAGGAAGTTGTTATGTTCACACTATTTAACTGCTCTGAAAGTCTGGAAGAAGCAGTTCCTTAAGTTAAGTGAATTCAACGAGATACACACACACACACACACACACACACACACACACACACACACACACACACACACACACACACACAGACAGGACTTCAGAGCACATTACACCGACTTACATTGATTTCCTGGAGACTCTGACCTTAACCATAGTTTATATTTACCCAATCCTAAACTTAACCTAATCCTAAACCTTATCTGACCTTAGAACATTCATCTTCACCCTGAAATGTCCTTTTCCTTCTCCCACTATATGAGTAATACCTGGGCCACACACACACACACATAAATCCTATGCCCTGACACATTTGACACATGTGCTTGTGTGCTAATGAAACCCTGTAGACGGGCCCTGTGCGCACGTCCAACATTTATTTAACAGTTAGATGAAGGCAGCAGTTGTTTGACAGCTGAGCCTCTGCCTCCGTCCCTCCGCTCTCCCCATCATGCATTTAGTGGTCTATGTCATGGAGGCTGCTGACTCACCTGTTCCCGTACCAGTGGAGTCGGATTAGGTTCGTGCAGTGAGCACTTGAGCACTTGAAGACATAACACACACACACACACACACACACACACACACACACACACACACACACACACACACACACACACACACACACACACACACACACACACATACACGCACCTGTTGCTCACCACCTAAACCCTCCTTAAATTTCCATTAACACTTCTCCTCTTCCTTCTATAACCTTTTCTTTCTGTCCCTTCTCTGCTTATCCCAGCATTTAGGGAGATTAGCATCTTATTATTAGGTTCGTCATTGTTTTGGTTGTGTGTTAGTTTGTGCTCATTTTTGCATTTTAATTTAACTTTACTACAAAATTATGTCTTTATACAACACCGTATCAAATCTGAGCCTAACTGCACAGAAAGATGAGATTCATGTCACAATGTTACAAGAATAAAGTCAATTTTAGGCCACTTGTCATTTAAGAGGAGGAATATCAGCAGATCAGTATGTTCCCTTCATCAAAATGAGAAATGTGGAGCATCTTGTAAAGATATACTTCAATAAAAGTTTCACAAATACTTAATATCTTGTCATCAGCAGGACTTTGAAAAGATTTATAAAGACAATTTTATCCCTGATATTAAATGGGGTTTCATGTAGTTACTCGAGAAACTTTGAAATTTGAAATCAGGATTTCGGATCCAGAAGGAGGGGAACTTAAGCGAGCAGTATTTCTGCTTGTCGCTTATTCATTAAATTCTTATTTATTCTCATAATATTATTTGTATCCTGACATTATGACTTCCAAATTAATTCTTGGAATATTCTGACTTTATTTTCATATTATTATGATGTTATTCTCGAAATCTCCGAATTCTTTTTCTTTTTTTCTTTTGTAAAACTGCCCTTAGACATCAGAGGGTTGAATATCAATCGGCTGCAAAAAGAAAAGGCCGTCAGTTGTTCTATCTTACTGTAGTTTATAGTTATATGTCTCTATGTTGTGTCTTGCACCAATATCGCACATTATGTCTTTATCTTGCTTCACCAAACAAAAACAGATAAAGAAACGATTTGGGCCACAAAAAAAAAGCCCAAACAGTGGTTGTTATGCACGTGTGTGTCCTGGGAACTGACCAACACATCAGTGTTTGCCTTATGTGTATCTCCCAGTGGGAACAGTCTGTCCCACTTGTTTTCCTGAGCTACCGATCCCACATACTATCTTGGAACACCTGAGAATCTCTGAAGGAGCTGTCTCCAGTTGTCTCCATCTTTACACAACTTGGTAAATGAACCTGTTTTTCATTAAGGTGTTTGGAAAGCAGAGTCAGGAAGACGTGGCAGGTTTTAGGACCGAGTGGAGACAGTCCGAGAGGGCAGGGTTTTACACATGCCTGTCAGTCAGGCAGGAAAAGAGCACACAGCTGCCCAGTGGCATCTGCTCTGGCTCTCACACACACACCAACGCTTCCATGCACACGCGTATATATCTCTTTATCCAGAGTTCTATGATATCACAAGTGCATCGGTGCAGTCGATGAGGTCATGCAGAGAGAGAAGGGGGGTGGGAGAGCAGCGGAGAGAGAGAAAGAAAGAGAGCAGGGGGGTGGGAGGAAAGAACATGACATGAGCGGCTGGTGTGAGGGCAGTTGTGCGCTCCCAAGATTATGTTCATTTGTTGATCGACATGAGATACTGTTTGTATAAAGTTTCCCTCTGCGGCAGGGAGGTAAGAAGTGACCAGAAGGCAGACAATGTGTGTGTGTGTGTGTGTGTGTGTGTGTGTGTGGGGGGGGGGGGGGGGATCGGTACGTGACCTTGGCTTCAGTACAGATTCCAGTTGTTCCAAAGAATTCAGGGAGCTGAGAGGAGTAACCCTAAAGCACAAGGTGACTCACTTATTTTTCTGGAAAGTGGCTCACACGCACACACACATGCACACACATCCATATACGTTTATATCACAAGGAACAACACGAACAAGGTCTCCAGAGGATAACAAAGCAGGGGTTTAAGCATCCCTTTCAAATTGCAATAAAACAATAAAAAACATTTTCAGCATTTGTTGTGTTTGTGTTGTGGAAGAATGTGTGAATCAGTTTTTATGGCCCCTTAAGATCTCTCTGGCGTCTGGAAAAATAATTTCCTCAGTTTTCATCCAGGAGCACTGATGTGTTTCTACTGACACATATCCCTCTGTTTTAGGAGTTAAATTACCAGTAGATGGCACTGCACTCTCCGTCTGTGCACGACCGCAGCGGATGCACCAGCAGATTCTGAGAAATCCACAGTTTCCTGTTCTTTGACAGCAGCGAGCGGCGGTATTTACAGTTCAGAATGTGTAAACAGTGAAATGGGGTAGTTGGATTTTTAGCTGTACAGGATTAAAATAGGCCGCTCCTGTCTGTCTTGAGAGATCCTCTTTCTCAGGCCGGTTGTTTCTTGGCACCGACGGGGAACTGGCCTGCTTTGGCAGAACTGGGATTGAGGGCCGACTCTTGACTTCCTGGCAGATGGAGGATGTTGTATTGTATTTGCACCAATTCATTACAAGCATAAAGACATAAACATAAATTCTAATCATGGTATTTTAGGTTCTGATGTTAGTGCCAATGATTCAATTCAAATCTGATAATGAAATTTAATTATCAGATTGTTTGCTCCTGGGTCTCCAGCTTCTTGAATCGGAGGATTTACTGCTTCCATTTGTTTACATTATAAATTGAGTATCTTTGCGTAAATCGCAATCGACAGAAAAATATAATGCTACTAATTTGAAAATTGATTAATGAGAGTCTCCTAAACCTAGTTTGAACTTCTCAAATGTGAAGATTTGTTACTTTTCCTAATCCTAATAAATAATTAATATAAATAAACAGTTTATAGATTTCACTTCGAGCTACAAGACCTTGTGGTGGGGATTTTGTAGCTTTTAATGACTCAGTTAATTAAGAAATTGTTTGTTAGGTTACTTGGCATGAAAAGAATCACTTGCCGCACTGGTGGTTGTGATGATCTTTGAATAATTTATCGACATTTTATAAACTATTAAAATATAATTGATATGGGAGTCTATAAACTAATTTTAATGTTCAGAGGGACTGTTGCTTTCCATCAGTGAGCTGCAGGTCCAGTTAAATGACTGTATGTCGACAGATGCAACAACAGGTGCTTTACTGGCTGATGTATCACTCCATCCTGAATTACCTCTACGATAAAATGTCAGCTTACTCCACTCGCACCGAAGCAAATGATTTCAATCAGAGTTGTAACTTCCCTCTTTCGTCAAAGGCAGGGACCCCGGCGAGGACTCGGGTCCCTGCAAAACGCTGCACACAGATATGCAACATGGCCGAATCCCCTCCCCACCTCACCACCCCCCCAAACCCCCTCACCCCCAGGACAGCCGGTTCGCTGCGTGTGTGTTGCCAGACCCCGGCGTGGCTCATGTTTCTCATGTGCAGTTTGTCAGAGCGCAGCTTGGAGCGGCAGGCACCAGTGAGACGACACCAAAATACATACATCCAGAGCTGTCAGGGGGAACGCCGGAGGGTCTCTGCCTCATATAGAAGCTGCCGTGCAGGGGCTGCGATTCGCCACAGAACAGCGCCCGGTACCATGGTGCTGTCGTCCGGCCCTCACGGTTGCACGGGGGTCTCGAGGAACATCTCTTTGCACAGATACTCTGCTGGATTACTGCTGTACAGGACCCTGATTTGGGAGCCGGTGCATTCAAGTGGGATCTGGATGTGAGATTTTGTGTGTGTGTGTGATTGCCAAAGGACGTTTTGAGTGAACCCCCCCCCCCCCCCCCCCCCCCCCCCCCACGTGCTGGATACTCCTTCACTGTCCTGAGGTGATTGGCTGTATTTTAGTTGCTGAGCTGTTGGACTTATTTGCTTCAGCTCACTCGATTTCCTCTCACTGGTTGTGTGGTTGCTGGGCGAGCTGGTCCACCTGTAACCTCGGCGTCAACAGCCGCACCGGTGGCCCTGTCTGGTGGGGGGTTACAAGTCTCGGCCCCCACCATGATGATCAAGGAGACGTCGTTACGCCTGGACCCTGACCTGAGGGGGGAGCTGGCCTTTCTGGCCAGGGGGTGTGACTTTGTCCTCCCCTCGCGATTCAAGAAAAGAATCAAGTCCTTCCAGCAGCAACAGGTCAGTCGGTGCAAACAGGCCGGAAGGACGAGGGGAGCGAGACCGAAAAGACCCAAACTAACAAATCTCATTCACACGTTCCTACATGAAATACACACACACACAGTAGATGCATCACTCACGCACACGCACGCGCACATGCGCACACACACACACACACACACACACACACACACACACACACACACACACACACACACACACACACACACACACACACACACACACACACACACACACACAGTGATGTGCCAGGGCCGACAGACTCCTCTGAGGCAGATACCAGCAGTGTATTAATAGGGCAGCAGGTGCAGGAATAGAGTGATAGAATGAACGCTGTGAAGGAGAGCGACAGGGGGAGGACCACCACAGCTGTCCTGCTCAATATACACACTGTGCGGAACACACACACACACACACACACACACACACACACACACACACACACACACACACACACACACACACAAACCGCAACAGAGAGTGACTGCTTTTTATTAAAGTATTTTTACTTACGTGCTCATGTCTGTTCTTGTTTAACATCCCCTCTGATGAAGATGACTCTGCATGTTGTTTGCCACCTTGTTGCAGGTGGAGGTGGAAGATGAAATAAGTATGAATTAGGGTTAAATAAATAGATCATTAGAATCAGATAATAGAAGAACAGTAGATAAAGTGTGGCTATAACAAAATCATCCAGTTTGCAGATATTAAACATTAAAGGACGTATTTTAATAAACTATTATTAATGATGCGTGCAAAGAATCTGTTTGAATACACTTGATCAAGTCATAATAAATATGACTGTACCTGTGTGTGTGTTGTTCGTGCTGCAGTACTTTGCCTGACAGACTGTAGCTACAGCTCTATCTCTTCGTTTGTGTGTTTACGACTCGCTCCCGAGTTTACAGCACATTCCTCACATCGGTGTATTATCCTCATAAAGAGAAGTCGAGTCTTGTTGTCTACTCCTCTGGGGAAAGTCGGCTCTTAAAGTGAGAAAATTATTGACTTCCAGTTTCCTGCACTTTAAGAATTCATGTAAAATTGGTGCAAGTGTTGTTAAATCAAACCGCGAGATAAGTGCAGTCCAGGATTCCTAGATTGTGGTGTCACGTGTCTGTCGTTAAAAGTGCAGGAATAGTTTCTATCTTTCTCTTAAGATTCATTTCACAAATGAAAGAAAAATCACCTTAATATATTCTTATTTAACAGTTTAAAGGAAAAAGTAAAAAGTAAATATGGGGTGTGATCAGGTAATCAGCCCCAGCTCTGCCCCTCCACCCCCACACCTGACCTCCCTCCTCTCTTTTCAGGTCCAGTCCAAACAAGAGAAGAAACCAGGCACGCCACCGCCGGCCCCCGCCCCAGCCCCAGCCACACCGACCCCGACGCCGCGCTCGCCCAGCCCTCCTCTGGCTCCGGTGATCGTCACCCCTCCTCCCCCCGCCATCAACATTCCCAGGTTCTACTACCCCCGTGGGCTCCCTGCCCTGGGCCCGGCTGCCAACCACGACTCGGCCATCGCTGCCATCGAGGCGGCCTTCACGGAGTTCGAGGAGGAGAAGGCGGACATTTATGAAATGGGCAAGATTGCAAAGGTCGGTAGTTAAACAGCAGATGCTATAATGTTTTAATATCATCTACTGACATTACCAGCCTCAACCTTTACTTGTTAACATCAGTGTCATCTGCTAAACACCAGGAATTTACAGATCCTGAGTGATGCATCACAGCTTTTATTCTGTGAAACACACACTCCTGAAGTGCAGCACACAATTGTTCTTCAGGGTAAAATAATGGTTGTGTTACTTGTGTGTCTGTGTTCAGGCTTGTGGGTGTCCTCTCTACTGGAAGTCGGCCATGTTCTACGGTGCCGGTGGCGAGAGGACGGGCTTCGTCTCGGTCCACTCCTTCATTGCAACCTGGAGGAAGTAAGACAGACGTCATCTTCATCTGACTTTTCATTCATTATTGTTTTGTCTGTCATCAGGTTATATAATTGTCTCCTTTATCTTCTTTTCTTTCCCCACTCGTCTCCTCTCCTCTTCCTCTTCCTCTTCCTCTCCTCTTCCTCTCCTCCCCTGCAGGTTGTTGCACAGTTGCCACGATGATTCATCCAGGTTTATTTACCTGCTGGCCAAACCTGGCTGTAACTACCTGGAGCAGGAGGATTTCATTCCTCTGATGCAGGTAAACGTCGAATCAACGTTGATTCTGTAGTTTTCTCTCGGACTTGCCTGAATTGGGATTTTTCTGCTCCTTCCTGTTTGTGTTTGTGTGATTAGGACATCGTGGATACTCACCCTGGACTCACCTTTCTGAAGGATGCACCTGAATTCCATTCCCGCTACATCACAACGGTAACTGGCATGATGATATTAGCTTTAAATGTTTTATCATAGTATTATATTTCAGTATAAGATCACTACCATTCATTAGGATTTGATGCGACATTAGGTCGAAAAAATACAAATTATATAATTGATTATCAAATGAGGTTAGTAATATATCAACTATTAATAATATTAGAATATTATTAATAGTTTAATATTAAAATGTGACACTGAGGCAGTATTCAAAGACAGTCTTGATGTACTTTTACTTATATTATATTTCCATTTCCTGCCTCTTTACTTATACTTTGTGTGCATTGTATCTTTTACTTTTCTATGTATATTTAACAGCTTTGGTTACTAGTTGCTTTACAAATTACAGATTTTACAGATGTTTCATTCAGTTGATGGGTTTATAAATATAATAATGAAGATTAAACTGTCCAACATGTATAAAATAGTTCAAATAAATCCACCTTACCTGGTCAATGATGATTGTCCACTAATGAAATATGATAACACTCTGAAAAGGATCAATAATAATGAGTTTTACTTTTGATACAAGTACATTTGTACTTTTGCTTAAAATGTAATGACATTTACTAGTTATGGCAAATTTGTACATTGTGATATTGTTACTTTTACAAAATCTAAATAATTCCACAAGCACCGAAAGTCATCACAATCAGATCAGTATTCAAAATCAATAACCTCCTGTGTGTGTGAATATGTGTGGACGAGGACAGTAGGTTGAGGTGTAGAGGAGCAGAGGAGCAGAGGAGCGGAGGAGCGGAGGAGTAGAGGTGTAGAGGAGCAGAGGAGTAGAGGTGTAGAGGAGTAGAGGAGTAGAGGAGTAGAGGAGCAGAGGAGCAGAGGTGTAGAGGAGTAGAGGAACAGAGGGGTAGAGGAGTAGAGGTGTAGAGGAGTAGAGGAACAGAGGAGTAGAGGAGCAGAGGAGCAGAGGAGTAGAGGAGCAGAGGAGTAGAGGAGCAGAGGAGCAGAGGAGCAGAGGAGTAGAGGAGCAGAGGAGTCGAGGAGCAGAGGAGCAGAGGACTAGAGGAGCTGAGGAGTAGAGGACTAGAGGAGCAGAGGACTAGAGGAGTAGAGGAGCAGAGGAGTAGAGGAGCAGAGGAGCAGAGGAGCAGAGGAGGCCGTGCTCTGGTGCGTCAGTGTGAAGTGACATCACGGAAACACTGATGCCCCCTACAGCCCGCTGCAGCTGCAGCAGGGGCCTCGGCCTCTCGCATGTCCATATTAAGACACTTCCTTCAGCCTGGGCCTGTTGACCCACTACTCTAGGAGACATTAGTAGCCCAGGGAGGTCCCAGTACCAGGAAATAGGCGCTAATCTGCTCTGTGCTGAGCTAAAGTGTCGTATGTCAGGGACAGGGAGTGCAGACCCTCTTGTTTCTACTTAAAGACATGTTTCTCTAAGATTATGAATGAGGACAAATGTATCAGTAGTGGATCGTTGTTGGAATGTCCAGCTTCAGTTTAAGAGAATCCCTTTTTAAACTGGTTAAAACAATCTGAACTAAACCAATCATCTGACATCATCACATCAACCAATTCACAACCCAAATACTTGATAACTTCGATTTTATGTATCAGGATCTTTCAGGCATTTTTTTTTATTAGAAAATAATTTGGTTCCCTCCTGTAAAATTCACTCGCGCAGGTGATCCAGCGGATATTCTACGTGGTGAACCGTTCGTGGACGGGTCGGATCAACATGATCGAGCTGCGCCGGAGCAACTTCCTGCAGACCCTGGCCCTGCTGGAGGAGGAGGACGACATCAACCAGATCACCGACTACTTCTCCTACGAGCACTTCTACGTCATCTACTGCAAGTTCTGGGAGCTGGACGTCGACCACGACCTCTACATCGACCCCAAAGACCTGTCGAGATACAACGACCACGGTAAGAACAGCTTGAGCCCAGGATTTATCTTTCCTCAACTGAAATTCATCTATACCAGATGCATTGGGGGATTTTCTGCGAAAACACTGTTAAGAAAGAAATCAGGCCCTGAGGGGGGAAAAAGAACATTTGATTCCAAAATCAAAAACATACAATTCATGGTGAATGACAAGATGTGTATAAACCTTTTTTTTTTATTTGCTGATTTAATATGGGCTGGACTTCCAGTAAAGATCCAGAATTTGAAGCAGACACCTTTTGCTTATTTTCCATTTGTCTGGCCTCAACAAGCACTGGTGCAACAAACAGCAGCTGTTTGTCCTGGACGCAGCATTTTCATGCTTTCTGATGTGAAACAGCATTAAACCGCTAACTGCATTATATGACCACTCACACAAGTGACTGTCCTGTACTTGTTGTACTTGTACTTGTCTCTGTGTATGTGAACAAAAATCACATCTGCGTATTTGTCCTGGTTCTCTCTTCTGACAGCATCCTCGAGCAGAATCATTGAGAGATTGTTCTCGGGCGCCGTCACTCGGTACGTGGAAGCAGACAAAACACAGACGAGCTGATTACTTCACCGTAATGGCAGCACTGAATGTGAATGGCTCTCCCTTGTTTTCAGGGGTAACGCGGTGCAGAGAGAAGGAAGGATGAGCTACGCCGAGTTTGTCTGGTTCCTCATATCTGAGGAGGACAAGAAGAATCCCACCAGGTATGAGTCGCTCTGTTCTGTGTGACGGAGCAGATGCATTTTTGGTCACTGTGTGTGTGTGTGTGTGTGTGTGTGTGTGTGTGTGTGTGTGTGTGTGTGTGTGTGTGTGTGTGTGTGTGTGTGTGTGTGTGTGTGTGTGTGTGTGTGTGTGTGTGTGTGTGTGTGTGTGATGAATATTTTACGTCTTACTTGTGTGTAACCTTACGTCATATCTCTCTTTAGTATTGAGTACTGGTTCCGGTGCATGGACGCAGATGGCGACGGCGTCCTCTCCATGTTTGAGTTGGAGTATTTCTACGAGGAGCAGTGCGAGAGGATGGAAAGAATGGGCATCGAACCTCTGCCCTTCCAGGATCTCCTCTGCCAGATGCTTGACCTGGTCAAACCTGAGAGCTCAGGTAGTTCATTCTATCCCTTTTATAATCATGGTATCTTTTATTGCGTCTTTTCTATCCTCCCATCTGAACATAACACAACCACGTGCTGTTTTCTCCAGGTAAGATAACTCTGAGCGATCTGAAGCGCTGCCGGATGGCCTACATATTCTTTGACACCTTCTTCAACCTGGAGAAATACCTGGACCATGAACAGAGGGACCCGTTTGCTGTGCAAAAGGTGTGAGTCTGCAGTCAGTGTGTGTTAATGTTCAGCAACACTGTTATTTGGAAGCAGAAGTCTTGCAAAATAGTTGAAAAAGTTGAAAAACAATTTATGAATAAATGAATCATGGTCTGTCATTTGGTTCCCAGAATTATGAGCATCTCCTCATCCTCACTTCCAGCAATGAGGCCTTTTTCATAGATTTGTTCCTTATTCCAAATAAAGAAGTAGCAACTTCTCTTGCTTTTGTGAGTATTTGTTTTCATTGCCTCATGTTTGTGTTGTGGATGTTGTGTTGCAGGACATTGACAGTGAAGGTCCGGAGCCGTCTGACTGGGATAAATACGCCTCGGAGGAGTACGAGATACTGGTGGCAGAAGAGACTGCAAACGAACAGCTACACGAGGGGTAAATGAGCTGAGGATTATTTTCAAATCAAATTATAATTGATTGATTTGATTATTTTAGCTAACAAACTATACAAGGTGCAACATCCTAAAATAAGGAAAGACTTTATTAATCCTGAGGGAAATTCTTGTGCCAGCTTGCTCCAAGTTTACAGTAACTGTACAAAAAAGAATTCAGTAAATAAAACAATAATGAATTAAGTCTAAAAATAAAAGTCTAAAGTTATTGTAAACTAAATAAAAGAGAAACTAATACTAAAACAAAGTGGCAGTAAGTAGAAATGAGTACGTAATATGGGATACTGCACATAATATTGAGGTAATATGATTATAGTTATTATTGCACACAAGTGGCACATGAAAATAGAAAAAGCAGCATAATAGAGCACATCAACACATTCAAGAGAAAAGATAGTGTCCAACATGAATGGAGAAGTGCATCAATGATTAAAGCCAACAACAGCCAACAGCCTAACTGTGTGTGTTTGTTCCAGGTCTTTTGACGACGACTATGATTCTGAGGAGCTTCAGGTCCCCGGAGAGATTGGGAATAAAATGGAAAAACTGGTGATATCAGATCTGACGGCATAAAAAAACTTTGTTCCTGGAATTCCTGGGCCGTTCATCCTGGAAACCAGATGGGAAGACGTTCCCCTCAGATGGACCGAAAGAAGCAAATGGATGTAAAGACGGAGAGACAATGATTCTGGCATCTGTCGTACGGTGACTCTGGAGTGTTCCTCAGCACGGACTCGTCAGTTTTGCTGTGTGTGTGACCGTAAACCAGTACTGTTCTTTGTCTGGTGCAAAAAAAACACAAATGCACCTGTATTCATGCAGGAAACAATGTCACTGCCTCCGAGAGAACAAAACCAGCGATGGTGGGAGAAATAAGCTTGAAGGAAACCTTCACTGTAAAATAATGTAATTGTGAATCCTGCCAGACGACAATCACCTGCGATCTCAGTCGTTGCTCTGCTGAGGGCGGACAGACACTGTGGGAGTTGGAGAAGAAGGACACATGGAAACACTGCAGATAAGGAGAGTGATATGCATCGCCTTCCAAAAACCCCACAGACACAACAGTCAGCTGCTCAGTTCGACCACACACAGACACACACACACAGACAGACACTGCCATCAGAGACCGGCTGCCCGAGCACCTCGCCCGTCACTGTGTTTTCTCGTAGAGGAAGTCGTTAAAAACCTCTGTTCCCTTCAGGGAGGACTCACGTAAAACCGTCCGGCTGGTCATAGCAGCACCTCTCTGTGGCCGGCCCGCGCTACTGCACGTCCAACTGCTCGTCGTGCACGGCGCGTAATGACTGGCTCAACCTTGCCAAGAGGGAGTTCAGTTCACTGCACAGCCTGAGCTGCTCTATTCTTAGAGGGGCATTATCAGCACCCCACCTCTGGACTCGCTTTGAAGTCGTCTCTAAACCCTGGAAAAAAATGTCTCCGGCTACGCGGACTGTCGTGTTCCCGGCCGCTGCGCTTCAGCAGGGCCGAGGGAGAGACGAGAGGGTGATGCGTCTCGACAGCCATAATCAAACTCTCTGGTAGAGTTGCCCACACATTTCCACCTGTTACATTTGTAATTATATATATATGCACATAATAAGAACTGTGAGCTGGTCCTGTCCATCTCGTGCATTTGTCCAGCACATGGTATTGTGGTAAAGTGTATTTTACCTGGTAATTATTTTCATTCGTTTCTGTAGTTTATGCCAAAAATGCAAAAAAAAAATTCTGCCTGGAAGTCGATGTTATTTACAGTTCGGTGTTTTCTCCCTGTAACACACACACACCACTGAGGAGGCCTCTTAAAGGATCAGTACGTCCAAATGATAAAAAGAAATACAACTCTATCCGTTGAGATATCAGTCCCTCAGTCCATCTCATTACAGTGATGGTGAATTAAATGTTTTTTTTGTTGTGTGACCTGCAACATAGAAAAAAACTGTTCAACGTGTAACGGTGGCCTCTCTGAACCTTTGCCCCTGTTATTCTAGAAACAAACCACAGAACACACTGTGAACAGTTTCCATTAGGAGCTGCTTTCTATCGAGGAACCCGTCCTGGCACTGAGGTCTGTGGAGGGTAACGGGACACCGCGTCTGACGGGGCATGATGCTGTCGAATTTCTGAAATGTAATTTAGTCTTTTTCATGCTTCCAGGACCACGTGGAATCCCACTCGCTCACCGTTGTACCGAGAGGGAGGCAGAAATCCTCGGCGATAGATTCATTTTAAAATGAGCAAATTAAATCCCTTAATTTGATGGAACCTTTACCTCTTGTTATTTACTGGGCTGCACTCACAGGTGCATGTGTGTGTACACTGCCCTCACTGCAATAGCTCGGAGCGCGTGTTGGCTTATACATCACTAATTGAGGAGTCGTGTTTTAGGGACGTGTGATCTGTCGCTCTCAGTTCGGGACTGTTTATATGTCCTAGTGGTTGCCATGGTGATGATGTCCCTGTGTTGTATGTGTGTATGTAATGTACACACTCGTACACACACCATGCAATAGTTGCGAATGAAAGGGAGAAAGAGAGCTCACGATGCTGTGACGACCTCGAGTTTCCCTCCTCTGCTCCACAGCCATTGTAAATGGGCCTGACTGTGTATTAAACTATATTATTATTATCATTAACAGTAATAATGACCCATTATACATATAATGGCTGTTATTTTATTTTGTATTTTGATGGTTTGTATTGCTGTGCCACTGTGTGGCTCGTGGGGCGGGGGGGTAAATTATGTTAGACGTGTGTATGTTTGTGTGTTGGATCCACAGTGGATTTCAGTAGAGGGGGGGGGGGGGTCCTCTGAAGCTCCGACCACCTGACAATCAAAAACCTCTGAGACTGATGTTTTACTTCTGTGGTCACAGACACACACTCGCACACTCTCATGGAGACGTCTTCACCCGGACAGTGTTACAGGTGATGGGGACGTCTTTCTGGCTCTATGCAAAGTGTCCTGATGCTCACATGTGCAGCATCGGGGAGGAGAGAAGCCATGTGGGACTTTTACTTTGAAATTATATCTCTACTGCGAGAGGTAGAGAAGAGACTTTTATTTTGATGTACTTCCTCTGTGCAGAGAGATGTGACGCGAATCCTGACGGTTACTGTATTGGCATGGTTTTCTTTCTCTTCATCACTTTGTCTTTCTTTCTTTCTTTCTTTCTTTCTTTCTTCCTTTCTTTCTTTCTTTCTTCCTTCCTTTCTTTTATTTGTCCTGTCCATGTTATTCGTTGCTTTTGTCTGAAGTTCAAAAGTTTAAATAAAGATGTTTCATGAATATTAATTCTCCTGGCAGATTGTTTATTGCTTCTATCCAGCTGTCACACACACACACACACACACACACACACGCACACACACACACACACAGTGTATGTACGTCATTAATCCCTCCCTGTGTACACACACCATGTCCTGTAAGTGTGTTTGTCTGCACTAGTGTTCAGTAGTGTGTACTTTATTGTCTTTGACTCAGCTGAGTGTCTGAGGCTCTGATCTTTTCACCTGGCAGCTTCTACACCTAATAAAAACATTTCGTGTCTGTTTTTCTGAGCAGCATTACAACCTCAGACTTCAATTATATTGTATCTGCTGTGGTTTGTTAAGCAGCTGAGCTTGTTTTCCCTTGGAAGGCAGGAAATGAATTGAGTTCAGTTCATTGAGGGCTCTCAGACCCACATGGCTTGGACTGCGACTGGCATACATGATGTAAGCGGCTCTGTACTGAATCACTGACTGGCGTCACTGTTGTCATGACGAACATGGCCCAACACAGGAAGTCCCTGGTGAGTGCGACACATTGTTTATTGTTCTCTGAACAGAAAACATATTCAGGAGATTCCCAAGACGACCACAACCGATGATGATGACAGAGAATCAATCAGTGACGGGAGCTGACCTGGTTTCAGTGATGTCATTTGTCTTATTGCATTATCATGTTGTAACAATTCAGTTGTGTAACTTTTCATGTGGAGCCCTTCTGTTGTCCCAGCTGGGGAACATCTTGGTGCTGGTTGCAACACCAGTCAGATAATGTGCTAATTTGTGCTATTATATGACTGTGTAGCCTGGGTCTCTGTACAACCATTCCAGGCTTGCAGTAGTTACCATTGGATACGCCACTGGATACACTGCCAGGCTGCTTTCTACCAGTGACCCCCAGTGGTCTGAGCCCAGCCAGAGCCAAGTGGTACCATCTGGCATAACTAACCTTTTCAATTTAACCATTTATCTTCATCCTCTCTCTCTTTTTATTCCTCACTGTCCTCAGCCATAGACGAGATGGACGACATGACGGCAAATCATCATGATCGCCACCCAGTGGCTGGCTGCAGTTAGCGGATGGGACATCAACCAATCTAAAAAGTCAAAATACAAGTCAAATCCATTTTTCTTAAACATTATTTCTGTCATTTTAGGCAGTTCTTATTAGAGTGCGGCTCGGGACGCAATTTCCTGTCCAAACCGATCCAAGCCCGAGAGAAAAGTAACCGAGCCTAATCCTAATCTGAAGTTTGGTTTTAATAAGTTCTCTGATGCTATTAAAATGTTGTGATGCCACGATTGACAGCTGAGACTGACACGCGCACAACAGGCTCAAGAGGGCAGCGTTCATATTCGAGATGTTTTGGCTTCATTTCTGGATAATGGGAGGAAGTGGAGATGATGTTGTCGATCTTTATTTACAGTCTCTGTCCTCACCACACAGCTTCCAAAGACATCGCACAGTCGGATTTTTAAATCACCAATATACTCGAAACCATTTGTTTCAAACCTTTTCTTAAAAAACTAAGACAAATAAATTGTCTTAGTTTTTGAATCTTTGAATTTTGGGCTGGTAAATTTCAGATACCATAGTTTACCTCAGCTGTGTTTTGGGATGAAGCCATCGCATGTTCTGGTTCTCACACTTCTACCAGAGCTTCTCACTCATCTTCCCACATCACACTGATGTGTTTGTGTCGCAGTTAGAAACTTAAAGCAAACCAAACATGATCGTAGCCAAGGTTTTGTTGCTGTTTACTGCTGAATGCAATGATTGTCCTGAGAGTGGTGTAACAGTTGGCAATCCACCATGTTGTGATTTGTACTTGAGCAATTTGCCTCCACTGGAAGGTCAGAGTTGACTGGTCATTGTTTGAAATGGCACTCTGCTTGTTTTCCTCAAATGTCAGGGACAAAGTCATCAGCCAACCAGATCGCCCTCCCACCTCCCCACCTCCTTGAGTCACCGACATTCCACTGCCATGATTGCCAACACCCACCACCCTATGGTGATGGCAGTGGTGGTGGTGTGACCCGGCAACCGTGATGTCACAGGATGTGATGTCATGACTGGAAGGCGTTCTCCAGTTGGGAACACATGACACGATTTGTGTTAGAAAACACAGATCTGTCCTGAACGCAGAGTTTTAGATAAAGCTGCGGACTTTAAACCCCCTCCCCCCCAAAAAAAGTAGCAGGGAAACAACTGGAAACAGATTCATCTTGTCAAAGAGAGAGAAACAGCGAAAGGGAAGATCTGCTCGGGAACCTGAGGGACTTAAATTATAAGGAGCATCTTCCTCGTCCCAGACAAACTAGTGATTCCAGAAACATGTGCTTCGGATAAAGCTGCCTGGAAAAGTCCGGACAGCGCGAACGAGGAAGCAACTGGAAGCAATTCATCTTATCAAAGAGAGACGAAGAGATGAGCTCGAGCACAGAGGGGTTTTGAATCAGGTGTCCTGCTTGTTCCAGACATACCAGAAATACCAGATCAATGCCAAATAAAACATCAAATACCAGTAGCTGATATGTAAAGTCGCTACGTGCAGACTCTTCAGCGATGCTCGGGGTGCAGCTCCAGGGACGACAATGTTTTTCAGATGGTCGGTCAGTTCAGCACTTTGGCCCAGACTGAAATAATTACAGGATGAATTGCCTTGAAATGTTGTGCCGACATGCATGGCACCCAGAGGATGAATTATACTGACTCTTATAACCTGACTCTGCTCTTATTTCCAACCTGAGCTTCAGTTTTTTTGTGGTTGTGGTGAAATATCTCAACAACTGGTGCATTAGATGCATTGTTGTGGGATTGAATGCATCAGTCCAAGGACCCCAGATAATTAACCCTATCACATTGGTGACCTTGGCTCTGCCACCACCACAGTAAAATATCTTGAGGTCTGTTAAGATGGCCCTGAGGTTCACTCTTTGTGTTTGGGGTGTAATATCTCCACATCTTTGATATGGATTGAGATTTAATACGTCTAGGCTGTTCAAGGTCCACTGGATAATGAATCCCATAACATTTGTGACTTTGGCTCCATAGCACCGCCAACACATTTAAGACTTCACTTATTCAAATACAATTTGACTGATTGACTTATTCAATAAAATATCTCAAGGTCTACGAGATGGATTGGCAAAAAATCTGGTGAGGACGTTCCAGTGAATCAGGCAGTTCTCTCGTTTTCACTCCAGCAGCAACATGAGGTTAACATTTAATATGGTTCCAGCTCTATAAATGCAAAAACATGCAAAAGAGAACAGCTTTATTTGGAATTAACAGGCTAGAACATTCTGACACAAAGCAGAATGAAAACATGTTGCAGTGTTGGCATAAATATACAAATCAGCAAAGTCTGTGACCTTTAGAAAGGGTTTGAGCATGCTAACAGCTTTCCGTGGAAAATAGTTATTTAAAGCGTTTCCAGCTACTTCCTAGTTTTTCAACTACGTCCTGAATTCTGTATATTAGGATTTGACATTGTCTAGTGAGATGACCACAGCATATTTCAAATTTTTCCGAGATGTTAAAATTGAACTGTCATGCCAATAACATAAATATAAAATTGAAATCATAATAGTACGACTTTTCATTTACAGTATAAGTGTATACACTGAAACACTCAGGCTCATGGGAAAAAGTATTTGTTCCTCAAAATGTACAACTTATTTAAAGGTTGCAGTGTGTAGAATTTAGTGACATCTAGTGGAGAAGTTGCATGTTGCAGCTGAATACCCCTTCCAAACATGAGAAAGAACCTGTGGTAGCTTTCCTAAAAACTCAAAAAGGTGTTTAGATTGTTTAGTTTGAACCACTGTAAAAAACATGGCTGCTTCCGTAGAGAGGACCCGCTTCAGATGTAAATATAAAGTATTGAAGTTTAAAGGGCCCATTCTAGGGCAAAGAAAACAACAAATCGTTTAATTTAGATGAAACAAATCACTAGGATTATTTTATATTCAAAATCTTCCCAGAGATCCCTTCCACCTAAATCTTACACACTGGACCTTTAACTTTTATAGGGGGGATTGAATTCAGTGCAGTATGTTTTACAAATGTACTGTATGTTGTATATGTATATAACTGGAATTGTATTTTTCTTATTGTAATAAGACTTTTGTTGGAGAACCACATCCCAAATCACATCCGTCTTCTTTTCATGTCTCTTTTCAGACGACACATGTCTGCACACATATAAGCCCCTATCTATTCCAATGAAATGCAAATGAGGACATGCACATACAAACATGCAGACACACACACACACACACACACACACACCACAGAAATAGGCAAAGTGTCCCTGATGGTCCAACCAGCTGCCTTGCAGAATTCAGAGAAAAAAGAGAAAAGGGGGTTGAGAGGGGTTGACAAACAGACGGGGAGGGAGAGAGAGAGAGAGAGAGACGGAGACAGAGACAAAGAAAAGAGAGGCATGTCTGCTCTTGTTGGTGTGCACAGATCTTTGAACTCATGATGAGCCAAATTCCATCCTCACATCTACCGGAGGAAGAACCTCACACACACACACAGACACACAGACACACACACACACACACTGTCAAATTCCATCCACCCTTTTCTCTCCAGCCAGACGTCCGTTATCATCTGTCACCTGCATGTCTAGCGTTTCATTCCACTTTCTAGTGAACATATACACACACGCTTATGTAGACACAACATGCACAAAACTTCATACATAAACACACACACACACACACACACACACACACACACACACACACACACACACACACACACACACACACAGCAAGTCAGAGTGGAGCGAGGGCGTAATTAACATCTAGGAAACCACACTTATTCCGCTTTCTCTTCTCTTCTCCTCCGCTGCAAGAATATACAGTGCATACTATCACATGGCTGGACATATTCCACTTACTTCAAAGACCTGTGCTGAACTGAGTGTGCATGATTACAGGGAGGACTTGCTTTAAAGGGCCTCGGAGAAGAGAAAGAATCTGCGAGGGAGAGAGAGAGAGAGAGAGACAGGGAGAGAGAAGGGGGAGAGAGAGAGAGAGAAAGCAGCTGGGTTGGTGGTGAACATCTGGCGGTTGTGGAGGCCTGACCCTGACATACAGGGGAAAGAGCTGCATCGCCCTTCTAAGATCTGCTCCCTTCAGTTTTTCCTCCTCCACTGATCTGATCGAATGCGACTGGACGTCTGTAAAAGGGGAATATGTCACATAATGTTGCTCCACTTTGGCTTCATAATGTTGTTTTAATTCACACACTGAAAGCACACGAGTCCCAAATGTGCAAAACCGTGCTAATATCTCACTGATATTGACTTATACAGCCCCTGGTGCACAGTTAACCCCTGACTTGTTTCTTCGCCCTTCCCCAACCCACCTGCTTCTCTGTATATACAGCTTTATGTACCAAAGAAGAGCATATAGAATGTGTTGTATATGTTTGTGGCCTTTGTTGAAAAGTCAGGATGGCGGTGTAAAAGGTGGAGGGAGAGCGGGGGGAGGACACGCAGCAAAGGGCCGGGGTCTGAACCAAATCCGATGCCACTGCAGGAAGTCTCACGCCTGAGTTCATTCGGTGTGAAGTGGTAAAAAGAGAAAACTGTGACGTTGCAATCGAATATTTACATTTGATCCAAAGCTGAAGAGCAGCGACCGAAGCCGACCTTGAGATGAGTTTTGTCAACTATAAATGTTGTGTCGTTCACTGTGGCTTTTTACATGTAGGTGACGGCCAGCTGCATTTTGACCATAATTCTGAAACAACGTCACGCATTCCCGAACATTCCCTGAAAACATAAACTCCCAGGACGGCTGCACATTTAGATTGTGCATTTTTTTCCCCCAAGTGTGTGAATTAGAGAAGGTTTTATTGTAAATGGGTAAATGAACCTGACTAGTATGAGTGAGGACATAAAGATTTGCGCATACGCTCTGCACAACATGTAAAATATGAAATACTAATTTGCTATAATATCAATATTAATGGTTTGTTTCTGTATTTCAATTAAACAATAATCTTTTAGAGGTTATTGAATATGAATAAACCCAGTTTGCTTCAGCTGTATTATGCACTAGTTCTGCAGTTAGGGCGCTCCACAGTCTGTCTGTGCCCACTGTGTTTAACCTGAGTTGTATTTGTTGTGTGACAGCATGATTTTATATCAGCTGCCTCTTAAAGATGATTTAAATGTGTTTAGACTCAACAGAGCTGAATTGAATTCCTCGCTGACACACTGTCCTGCTGCAGGGCTTAGAATTACACCAGTGGCTGTTTTCTTAGCGAAGTTGCTGGAATGTGTGTGTGTGTGTGTGTGTGTGTGTGTGTGTGTGTGTGTGTGTGTGTGTGTGTGTGTGTGTGTGTGTGTGTGTGTGTGTGTGTGTGTGCCAGCAGAGAGAAATCTAGAACTCAGGGGCAATGAGTGTATTTGGCTGAGTGTACTTGCAAGGGAAGAGGTTGATTACAGTCTGAGACGAACAAGTACATAACGGACGGAAAAACTGCTGCTGCTCAGCTTGTTTTCGTATCACTTGCACTTGTTCTTTATGCAGCTTTGAGTTATGTCGATGTCAAACAAAACCACGATCCAGAAAAACTCACCAGGTTTTGAACCTAATCATGTAATCATGTTCTAGCTTTCGGTCCTTGGCTGTCTTCTGAGTTTTAGAATTGATTTTAAAATATTGCACTTGCATGGGATTTGGTCTGCTGAGCTACTAAATCAGTCCTGACCAGCCCACAGCTCGAGATGAGGCCCCGCTAACTATTCCTCAGGCGAGGCTGAAGACAAGGGGGGGGGCACAGGGCCTCTGCTGATGGAGCCCCAACCGTCTGGACAAGTTTACCTGAGGAGCTCGGACGAGGGGCTCACTTTTACCAAATTACTTTTACATAAAGGTTTTTATCTGTTCCTTTTATGTTACTTTTGTTATTTTCTTTCACCATCACTCTCAACTGTTTTATGTGTTGTTTGATTTTAAATGGATTTTTTTTGGGGGGGTCTTCTCTGTCTTTGTCAAACATTGTTTTGAAATGTGATGTAAAAAATTGCTTTGTCATTTCAGCTGAAGAATTCTTCAAATTCTTTAAATTCTTCAGTCTGGGAAGCTAAACTTGATAAACTCACTTCTGGAGTTCTCTAAAAACAAGAAGCTTTTTGTAAATGGTTCCCTTTCATTCTGTTTTCTGCTGAATTCAACTCATCAGTCAAAGTCTAAAATGCATTCAGTGTGTTATTACGTGTCAAAACCTTTATGCTATTTCTAAATCAAACAGCATCTGATCTGTAATTTGACTCCTGGTCCTTTCATCAAAAGTTGTCTTCGTGGGTTTGTATTGAAACTATTTAAATTATGAATTTGGCAAGGGGACACGTGTTGGCATTGATAACTCAACACACCCAAATAATCTCCTCCACAGATTAAACTGCACTGTTCATACATGCAGCTGTGCAGCCAGAGGGGGGGGACTTAATGTATGTAAAGGTACAAACCCAGATACAGTCTAATATTTGTATTATCTTCTATCCTGAACACTTTATACGAGGCCTTGGGATCCTTTTCCAAACAACTACGCGGAATACATTCACTCCTGTTTTGCTGATTTTGACCTCGATTCTCACTTTTTGACCCAAATAAGGTCATGCTGTTTTTAAATTTGTTTTTATCTTAAGCACCAGTGTGGGATGTGTGACCTTTGGACCCGTCAGCTGAGGGATGCCAGGTTTCAGCGCGGCCAATAGAGGGACTTTGTTCTGTTGTCCAGGTTGTTTTGGAGGCTTTGCATGTGACAAAGATTTGATTCACCTCAAAACCTGATATATAGAATTTTCTGCAGTTAAACAAAGATAAAACTGGAGTAATTGTTTCTGGAGACAGGGGAGGAACGATCAGAAGAGAGTGGATCACACCACTCCACTTCACAGATCCTCACACTGGTGGCTTCACACTGCTGCTGGTTGATGGTTTAGGGCCCAAATATATTTCTGATCTCCTGCTACGTTATGAACCGTCCAGACACCTCAGGTCGTCTGGAGCAGGTTAGGCTCTCTGTCCCCGGAGGCCAAACTAAACATGGAGAAGCAGCGTTCAGTCTCTATGCTTCACATTTGTGGAACAAGCTCCCGGAGAAGTGTGAGTCGGCTGCAACGGATAGAGTCCGTGGAAACTGCGGAGCTTCTCACTTTGACATTTGCTTTTACAATTTGTCATGGTGCCTTTGGTATTTTACTGTCTGTAAACTTTGCATTGCCTCGCTGTTGAACTGTGCCAAACAAATACACATAAGCCTGTTGTCATTTTTTCCAGTAATCCACTGTTTGTTTTCTTGCTTGTAAGAGCGGATAAGTGACCGGAACACACTCGGGGGGACAGTGCAGGTCATTTACTGCTGCTGGGTTCTGACATGACTGATCCTCTATGTGCCGCCAGCCTGGCCTGGATTCAGCTTCTATTTGAACAGCCCTTGATTCTAATGGCTAATCCTCCATCAGAGAGCGATTCAATATTGACACATTGCGTTAATAAATCACAACCTGTTGGATTTTAAAAATAGGGAAAGTGAGCTGTTGCATGTAAAGCACATAGAAGAGAGGGAGCAGCTCCTCTCTCTCTCCCTCTCTCCCTCTGTTTTGGCTTTTCGGAGGGCGCACGGGGTATTACGGTAATAAAAAAGGGGGGGGGAGAGAAGGGGGCGGGCTCTAACCTCCATGTGCGTCGCTTTTTGATTGACATGGCGGAGTCTCCCAGTACGCGTCGCGCCGCGCCAGCAGACAGGCAGGACTCGACCCTGGGAATAAAAAAACGCGCAGCTCCGTCTGTTTGAAGATTATTTTATTGCAGCGAGGTGAGTCCTTCTAACACTTTGTAACCCCCAGAACACTAACCGTCCCGCGGAGGAACCGAGAGGGGGGGCGGCAGGGAGAGAGACAGAGAAAGGGAGGACGAGAAAATGGTGAAAAAGTTTTTTAAGAAGTGCGTGCGTGTTTGTGTGTGTGAGAGAGAGAGTTCGGAGGAGCTGACGCCGGCAGTCTGGGCCACTTGGCGAGCGCAAAGAGGGGTGGTGGTGGTGGGGGGGGGGACGGGAAAACTTGCCGCTGCGCGAAGGGAAGAAGCGAAACTTTTTCCTTGTTTAGTGGCAAAAAAACAAAAAAAACCCGAGTTTATTTTTGCTGTGAGGAGGAAAACGTGTCATGTTAGTCGGGTCCAGATCCTCCGCGCAGCCGCCGAGAGAGACCCCGCGGCGGCCTGCGCGTCTCGGAGCCGCGCGCCGCCTTTGTGGTCCCGATTCCTCCGCTTTCACCCAAGAATGTGTTTTTGTCTCCCGACGGCTTCGGATGGAGCGAGTGCGCAACAGGAGGAAAGAAAAAGCAAAGCAAAACCCTTTCTCTCCCTCTTTCTCTCCCTCTTTCTTTCTCTCCCTCTTTCTCTCCCTCTTTCTTTCTCTCCCTCTTTCTCTCCCTCTTTCTTTCTCTCCCTCTTTCTCTCTTCTCCCTCTTTCTCTTTCTTCTTGCTTTTCTGCAACAAAGACGCACCAGCTGTTGCGAACTTTTTCTCGAAATAGTCGCTTGTGTTTGTGGCTGCGCTAAAACATCAGGAAATGGCCACTTTTGTAACTGCGAGGAAAAAAAAAAAATTAAAGTTGGAAGGGGAAGATGCTGAGGCAGTCAGATTTGACAGAGGAAGGGGGGGGTTGCGAAATCATTGAATTGATACTATAGATAGGGGAAGGGGGGGGGGGGGGTGTTATATGGCACCGTTGGATAACTGTGCGTAAAAGCTTATAGCGACTTTCCATGGAGTGTGTGTGTGTGTGTGCGCGCGGCTGCAGGAAAAGGGCTTTGGAGAAGAAGAAGAAAAAATAATCTCAACTCCAGCATATCCTAGCATTCCTTCCAGGCAGCCTCTCTCTCCCTCTCTCTCCCCCTCTCTCCCTCTCTCTCTCCCTCTCCCTCCCTCTCTCTCTCTCCCTCTCTCTCCCCCTCTCTCTCTCCCTCTCTATCAGAAACGACTACGTGTCTGTTTGTGCAGGAAAGACAAATCTCTCCCTGCCTCGCTGATGCAGACGTGGAAATCAAACATTGGGTCTCCTGCTTTACGAAACGATCGATTACCTGCCCTCCACGTATCCACTTGCACACGCACACACTCGCACACTAGAAACAAGAAATCACTTCATTTAACTCGAGGAGATGTGGCAGAGAGAGAGAGAGGTTGGAAATTTCAAGATGCAAAAAAGATGAGTCTTATTTTGGAAAAAAAAGAAAGAGAAGTTAATGACAGGACTGAGTGGTTAATTATCATGCTGTCATGATTAGTGGTGGAGGTGGTGGTGATGGTAGAGAGGGGGGTATAATTGGGGTTATGATTTTTGAGAATTTTATACAGCCCCTTCTCCTCCTCCTCTTCGTCCTCCTCCTCCTCCTCCTTCTTCATGCTCTGTGGGCTCTGGATCCAGTGGGCACGTTGGAGAATATAGGCGAGGGGAAAAAATAACCTAACACTTCTCTGACACACACAGACACACACACACAGTCTTATTTTTTCGAGGAAGAGAGAAAAAGAGAGAGAAGGAGAAGAAGGAGAAATCTGATCCCAAATAGATGACGTCAGATGACATTCCTTTGGTGGAAGGCTGATGTGGCCATGCAATTTCTTTTTTCTTTGAAAAACCGATATCGGACTCTTTCTTTTTAATAGTTTTTAAGGGATGAGGGGATGGGGAGTAGATGAAGGGATTGGCCACCAGCTGAAAAGGTGTGTTTACGATTATGGTTGTAAAGGAATTCTCCCTGTGGTGCATGAATGGGCAATTTATTTTGCTGCCACAAGTCAGGGCCATTAAAACGTCTTGACATGGAAGTTTTTCGGCTGCAGCACAGCAGGCCGAGGTGTGTGTACACTGGGAGGCAGGTAAAGCTTTGATTACGCTCCGGTGACATGCATTTTTTTGGAAAATTCTGAGGAAAGGAACACGTCACAACTGATTTCTTCACACTTCTCTGAGTGTAACCCTGACTCAGATTTTTCTGAAGTTACGCAACCGGTAGGGTTTGGGAATTTGGGAAGACACTGCTCCACAGCACCAGGTCGTGTCTTATTGTTCCTCTGGGTTTCAGGGATGCTAATCAAGGCTCGCGGCTCACAAGCAAGTGTTGCATGTGAAAGAAATGCTGCAGAATGAGCAGCTCAAAGTAACCGACAGTCAGAAGGTGCTTTCCCCTGAAAAAGTGTGTGTTTCCACGCACACCTCCCTCTCAACACAAGCTGGACGGGGTTAATATCAGTGAGCAGTGTTCTCTGAAAGCTGAGCCGCTTTGGCTTCAGCGTTGATACACAATAAGAATGTAAACAAAGCTCACAGGCCGGAGAGGTTACGAACCCCCCCCCCCCCCCTCCCCCCCTCACATGTGTTGGTGCTGCGTTCAGAGAAAATTCAATGAAGGCAAAAAGTTTGGATGAACGATTAGTTTGGCGTTTTTTTTTTTTTTCTTTAAATGGCAGCTTTTACATCGCCGTGCTTTATGTGTGTGCTGCGGTGGAGCGCCTGCAGGAATGTGGTGCGGGGGGGTATACAGCTGCGTAGTGTAGGCAGGGATTTGTGCTCAGAACTGATGCAATTGCAGGGCAAGTGATTTTCTGTTTGAGCAAATCGTGTGTGTGTGTGTGTGTGTGTGTGTGTGTGTGTGTGTGTGTGTGTGTGTGTGTGTGTGTGTGTGTGTGTGTGTGTGTGTGTGTGTGTGTGTGTGTGTGTGTGTGTGTGTGTGTGTGTGTGTGTGTGTGTGTTATTTTAGTACGCTGCAATTATGTAACGGAGGAGAAGGAGCAGTGTTTAGATGGGAGTCAGGTTGAAGGAGGGGAGCAGCCATTGTTGCCTTGGCCTTTTTCTCTCTTTCAGAAAGGGCCAGGGGGGGTTTGAATGGAGCTTTACACAAGTTAACGACCTGGGTTTTGTAACCGTCGCAGCTTGGTCACACAGGTACAACACCCCCGCTCCCGGTCAGGGCGACGGCCCGTCATCGCTCCACACTTGGCCCCGCTCCGTAACTTTCCCGCTGCTTCGTCTGATCCCACTTAATCAGTTTGTCACTTTGTTTTATTCCACTTAAGTGCTCGAGTCAAAAACATGTCACTTCTTTGGGGAGGTAAAAGTGAGTGACCTGCCGTGACCGAGATTTGATGGACTGGCTGCGTTTCGGGATGATTTGCCTGTGACATTGTGAGAGAGGTTATTCTGAGCCCGGTGAGGAAGTTGCTCCCATGTTTCATGAGGACTCGTGACGGACGCCGTCTCTGCATCACATCGGACGTCATCTCGTGTTCTCAGCTTTCCACCTGCGCCAGCTCTTGCTTTGCTGTTGGCCCAATAAAACCTGCAGGTTCGCCCGGTCGAGAAATGGGGTCAGGGAAGGGGCAGGGTGATGCTCGCCGCTCTGTGTGTGTGTGTGGATGCGTGTCTGACTGGTAACCTCGAACATGTTATCCGAGGGCTACTGTTACCGAAACAGAGCTTGTGGGTCGGGAACAGAAGCTGGAGCAGCTATAGGGTTACACAGACAAGACAATGCATACCCTGGATAGTGTGTGAGAGCATGTGAAAGAGAGGCGGAGAACAGGAGCAGGGCTTCGGATAAACCTGCTCACCATTTGTTTCCTGCTGCATCGGCTTCCATGGAGTCAGGGCGCTTAACGTCTCAATGCTGGTTACAGCTGCCAAACCTGGGCACACTAAATTATACATTTTGGATTGATTGATAGAAAATAAATCCTCATGTCGGTAAGTGACACGATGATCGATTAGAGCTGAAATTATTATTTGAATCTAATGAGCAACTAGTTTCAGGAGCATGAACAAGTCCTCTCTTCTCATATGTTTGCGTGACAATAAACGGAATCATCGTGGTGTGATTTCAGATGTTTTATAAACCAAAGGAGTAACTCATGAATCCACAAAGTATCTTCAGGTCAGGGTTAGGCTGAGGACAGTGAAAGTAATTGTTGGCTGCAGTTTTATTAAGTATATATCATGAAAGCCCCGGAAGCTGTTGAAAATGCCGACATGACGTATGCTCAGTTTGTGCAGATTCAGTATCAGTTCATCCACCATTTATCATCTGCAATTTCTGCTACTCCTGCGAATAAGCAGCTGCAATTACGATGCATATTTACCGATGGTGAAATGGTCTGTTAGTCGCGGATCAGTTGCCCAGATTTGGAATTTTTCCACCCAGTACTTGTTGGGCCTCTGCATCGTGTCTGCAGTTCGTATAAAGTCAGTTTTTTCGGTCGGACCATCTGTTTTTCTCTGAATGCAACAGGTGTGTTTCCCAGAAAGATCGGCGTCTTCGCTGTTACTGTAAAAAAAAAAGTGCAGTTCAGCCGAGTGAGTAAGAAAGAGGTTCTCTCATTGGAGGGTTGGATGTGAGGAGGTGGCGCCGCTCCGCTGTGAGGTCAAGGGCTCAACACCTGGAGCGCAGGAGGAGAATGTCTGCTCGTCCTCTCGTCCCTCTGTCGGCCTCATGATGCCCAGTGAGGACGCGGTGGTTTTTCCCTGTGGTGCAGGAGGCTGGTACATGTTTACATTCAGAACAGTTACTGCTGCTGCCGCCGCTGTGACGTGATGGAGAGCAGAGGAGCTCTTCCATCCTCTAAACTTACATCATCCAACGTTTTATGTACCTTTAAAAACAGATGGACGGCCACTTTTTCATCCTTGTCAGTCATTATTGCTGCTATTATTATTTAGCTTTATTATTTAACCCTTATTTTCTCAACTAATTAGGAATTATTGATTATTTCTTTTGTTAAATAGTCATGATAGGAGAAAGTGCTTGAATTACCTGTAATTTTTTTTATTAAACGTTTATTATAAAGTTTATGGTTGTAGAATATGAAGCCTCAATTACATTTATTTTTTACGAGGGTTTGCAAATGACATCTTAGGAATCACTGACAGTTGCCGATATATTTTTATCACAGTTAATTATAGGGGTGAAGGAGATGTCCTGCATTTCCAGGTTTATCAGGATTTACTTTATGACTCACTGCGTATGAGAGGAAGTGCGTTTATTCACAAAGTCGTCCCCTCCCTCAAAACAGAAAAACATCTTTATGACCTATCTCATGACAGCAGCTGTTTATCTGCTCCATACTTTCACTTTCCATTTCCCAGCTTTTCCCTCCACACTCTCTCTCTCTGTCTCTCTTTCTTGATCTCGCTTTCTCTCCCATATGAACGGTGTCTTTTTGTTGAAGTATCCCAGCATCTCATGTTTGCTCGGCACGGAGCTGTAATGTTTACCCTCCTCCTCTCATTCTCTCCGTCTCCCTTCCTCTCTCCTTCCCGGCCTCTCTCGTTCTCCAGAGACTCCATCTCCCCCCGGGTTTTTTTTTTGTCTCCCTTGATAATTTCCTGCATTGTTGACAGTTGATTTAGAAGAAGATAAAAGAAGCCTTTCAACTTCTCTGCCACCCCACCTCCCTCCTCCTGTCTCCTTTTCCCCCTCATTGCACACTCTCCTCCTCCTCTCCTCTCGACTGTCATTTCTGGAATTAAATGTAAAACTCCTAAAAGAACAGATTTCCTAAACATTTCCAAAACAAAAAAGTAACCTTGATGGCATAATTCAATATCAACGGTTTCATAACAAATAACTCAGCTCGCCCTTGACTTTTCTGCTTGCTCATTGCAAAAAGCAATAATTTGTGGTTGGGCTGCAACAGATGAAAAATGAAAAGTATTTCCAAAATTTTAAGAAAAATGTGAGAAGAATGTCCTGCATCAGGCCAAGGACTTTACATGTCTGGTTTGTTTGACTGACTGTGCAATACAAGGTCTTATATTATTATTGAAAGTATTGATTGCCATGATATGGCATTTGCATAGAATCTTATATGTTCCATGTAGAAGCTTCATCACAGTCGGCTTTGAGAAATAGTTTTTGGCTTTTGCTTCTTTTTTCTTAATGTATTGAATATTTTATTATGGCACAGTAATAATGTTGAGTTTCTGTTGTTGTTGAATTGAGCTCATACAGTGATTATTAAAGATGTTTCTCTGTGGTAATGATGCTCATCCGTTCCTGGACCCAGTGGCTGCTCTTCCTCTCTCCTCTCCATCACCTTCTCTTTCATCTCGCCCCACATCCCTTCTTCCCTTCCTTCAGCTGAACTATCAAGTGAACTTTTAACATAACATCTTGTAGTTGTCTGCGTCACGGTTCGGTGGATGGAGCCGCTTGTCCAGTTTGTTCACGTTATCAACGAACAACTATGCTGAGTCAAGATTTTTGCAGTAACAACGAGATTAAATCATCGAGACATGATGCTGGTGATCAGATAAAAAAGCTGAGATCTTGGTGTAGAGTTATTTTTTAGGTGGTTAATGAACGTCATCACTTTTATTCTATGACTAAACCTCAGAAGAATACGGGTCAGGATGCCAGTGACCTCAATGGAGTTCAAAATCCAGTTATAGAGATCCCATACCATATAATCAAATATGAATATAAATCAAAAGAGATCATTTTAGGTCAGATCAAAAAATCCTTCATACTTGACTGTGACAATTGTATTCTACGTTTTAACTTTAAATACAACAAGCAAAAAAAAAATTGATGGTTACTCAGTACTTGGCATATGGTTGGTTGTCACAATAACAGCGGGGGGGGGTGTGGTATCAGATGGCATTTTAAAATGTCTTTCTGTACTGTCAGTGATGTTAGTCAGTAAGTGAAGTGTTGCACTTGATGCCATTTAAGGTCAAGCAGAGATCATCCCTGTGCCGCTTCCCTGCAGCTTTGATTCATTGCTCATCACTTGGTGTCATTTAAAGGTCGTGACAGCGGCTGTGCCGCGGCCGCAGCAGAGAGGCAGACCGACGTATGTGGACAAGAGCAGATTATGGAAGGAAAAAAGTAATAATATCTATATAAAATGATTTGGAATGTAGAAATTATGTTGTCAAAGTTGTCATCAGGATCTGGTAAAGTCTTGTGGACGCACGCCTGCAGGAAACCTGGATGTGTAGCGTTCGGTCGCCCTGCCCCGCTCGTTCCCTTACACAAGAAGGTGTGTGTGTGTGTGTGTGTGTGTGTGTGTGTGTGTGTGTGTGTGTGTGTGTGTGTGTGTGTGTGTGTGTGTGTGTGTGTGTGTGTGTGTGTGTGTGTGTGTGTGTGTGTGTGTGTGTGTGTGTGTGTGTGTGTGTGTGTGTGTGTGTGTGTGTGGTCAGCCAGCTAGCTAGCTGGCCAAAGGGATCAAGCGTGCACCTGTACACACAAATACACCACCCTCTTAACACACACGCACCAAACATACACTCAAGCAGAGTTGACTTTACGTGCCTGCATTAGCATGCCAGGCGTGTTGGTGTTGCTTGTTGGCGGGCCCATGGAAAGTTCCGCCACTCGTTAATGGCGGTTGTTATGCCTGACTGTGAGCGTTTTGACTGTGTATCTCAAGTGTCCGCTGTTTGTATGTGTGTGCGTGTGTGTTGGACTGGAGGAACTGAATCTATAACTGCTACTATTTCCGATGGTTATACCCCTTAGAATTGGAACAGATTCATAGAAGACATTTTCAAGCATGAACGTCCCCGACCTGCAGGTTCTTCTGAAGTCTGTGTTTTTTAATGCAAAGCCACATGTTGTATTGCTTTTCCCTTGTTAGAACACCCCCGCCCACCCCCCACCCCCCTCTCCAGGGCATGCAGACACACTCTGACCCCTCCTCACACCCGGCCCCGTCGTCCACCCACCCCGGCTCCACATACCTGTCCCCTCTACCTCTTGTCCCTTTGTCACTCACAGCACATTTCCACAAAGTTAATACGGTTGAAAATGCTGGTCGCAGTTTTCTGAAGTTTTCAAAACGTTTCCCCAACCAAGTTAAATTTCAAAATCTAGAGGTGAATTGCTAAATCTCGTGTTGCATAAGAAATGGGGCAAACACAGCGACTGAAACAAACTGTTAATGTTGTTGTATAAAAGTTTATATAATAGCAATTTTGATCGCAGCTCATAAATGTGACCTCCCGACCAAATCAAGCCGGAATTCCTGTTTCGCTTTTTCAAATTTCGATTTCATGCTTGGAAAATCAGCTGACTGCATGAAAGTGATCGCAGGTTAACCTCAGTACCTGTGTTATGTAATTACAACATTGTCTTTGCAGGCATTGTTGTACTGGAAAAGTTTTATTTACTTAGTTAGTATTTTTTATTTATCTAATATTTAGGTTTTTCACATTATCCAGCTCGATGCTGACATTACCTAAGTTCCCCCATTTTCCTTCACTTCTTCCCTTCTTGCCCTCAAGCTGGACCCCCCCCCCCCTCCCATAAATCACTAAAACATCCCAAACACAGACACACACAGAGACATGCAGACAGGCAGGCAGAAACACACAAAACCACACTCGCACACCCACATCCCTAGTGTGTGAAATCCTGAGGCTGATTGAGGAAGAGGAATGTGACCTTGTGACCCCAGGCTGTGGGGAGGGGTGTTATAAATATGTGCGTGTGTGTGTGTTTGTGTGTGTGTGTGTGATGTTGGGGAGCAAGTGATTGTATGTACACTTTCCATTGGCTTGCTATTCCCAGAAGTGTCCTCTCTTGTTTTTCACACCAATTCAGTTTTGGTGTAATGGATTAAACTTGGCCGCCTGCACATTCATAACAAAAACAAATGTGAATCAGTCATAGCATTACACATGTAAAGAGCCATTCATTCACTATTTGCTTGCTCTGTTGTGTGTGTGTGTGTGTGTGTGTGCGTGTGCGTGCGTGCGTGTGTGTGTGTGTGCGTGCGTGCGCACATTACTCAGATTCAGTTGCTGTCTTGTCTGTGAGAGAGGAGACAGGTTTCTCATGTAGGTGTGACTAAATAGTCTTTCTTTCTCAGCATGCACACACGCACACACACCACCCACCGAGCAAGGTTTTTCATGGCTCATAAAACTGATGATCTGAATGTCTCTTGGTGGTTCGTCCGTGTGTGTGAGAGAGAGTAAGAGAGAGAAGGGGGGAGTAGAGTTTACTTATTGACTTGGCATAGCTGTCTTAATTAAGACTGGCATGCAGCCCTGACGGTGCGCGGCGTTAGCGGCAGAGGCCGTGCTGTGTGCCGTGGGGCCGGACGGCAGCAGGTCCCATCGCAGTGAATGTGGACTCATTGTCTGGACTCTGTGGTGGTCCTCCTTCACTCCTCTTCACTCCAAGGCTCGTTATTTAGAGCCCGATTGTGACGATTGTAGGTTGTTGCATTGAAATCCATGGTAATGCAGAGGGCCCAGGGATGGAGAGACGGTACAGCAAACTTCACAGCAGAGATAAAACTGAGATAAAGTTGGTGTCTTGGACGTATCTGAGTGCTACAGCGCTGTGGAGTCTCTCTGCTGTGTGGCTGTTGACGGTCTCCTCAGCAGGCAACCTGGTGTAACACCGGTGGTTAACTGATTTGCGACTTCCTCACGCTGTAGCTGTGAGAACTGGAGCGGCTAAAAGAAACAAGTCACACTCTCTGCACCTCCGGCTCCAAACACACAATATAAACAGGGATTTGTGAAACACATGTCTTTTTGATTTTTTTTTTTTAGTATAGATTCACTTAATGTATAAAAGAACAGAAAACGGTGGGAAAGGCCCATCACACTGTCATGGAGCACATCAGTACATCATCAGATCTCATGTTTTGTTTGATCAACAGTCCAAACTATTGTGTGTGTGTGTGTGTGTGTGTGTGTGTGTGTGTGTGTGTGTGTGTGTGTGTGTGTGTGTGTGTGTGTGTGTGTGTGTGTGTGTGTGTGTGTGTGTGTGTGTGTGTGTGTGTGTGTGTGTGTGTGTGTGTGTGTGTGTGTGTAGAAATATATAAAAAATATTAAATTTACAAATTTTCTTTTCTCACATCTGATAACCTGAAAAGATAAGAAACACATTTATATTTTTCTAATACATGTAAGTTGATCTAATGTAACAGTGGGGCCAAATGTAACTTTATATATTTCTAACTTTCTCTATCTTTCTGAACACACACACACACACATGCAGTATTATATTGTGTCGAGAGTCTGATTCCTGTGCATTCAGTGGTAGAACTTTTGGTTTTGGGCTCAGACTCCAGGGACCCATTAGCTGAGATGTTTATAGCGGATTTTACAGTTAAGGCCCCACAAAAGTTATATTTTTTTCACTCGGTGTAACTCTGAGCCAAATCATACTCTAAACCTGAATGTGCACGTGAAACCGTTCGTCCCGAGGACCTATACAGCGAGGAATCTGCAGCTGTGCTGTTTTGGTTTTGGACTCAGGGCTCTTCTGTACGTTTTCTGGCTGCAGTGTGAGACTGAAAATATTCCCCCGCTGCCTGCCAGGGTATACAATGTATTGTGTGTGTTTATGTATGTGTGTGCGCCTGTTTTTGTGTATTGGAATTCAAGCATGCCTGTGTGCACCCAAACGATGTGTATGTGGGTGTTTGCGAGGCCTGTGTGTCTGTGAGCCGACGTGCACACCGAGGAGGAAGTGGCTGTGTTTGTTTAAACTAAGCACGCTCAGCCATGTGGGACAATTTAGCGGGAATGAGAACCCCCACTCCCCCCCTCCGAGCATGCATTGCTCTCCTCCCCCCACCCCACCCCCAAAACCCCTCTGAATGGGCGGCTGTCTTTTGAAAGCTGAGGGGTTGTTTGGGAAGTCGGGCCAGTAGGTGGTGGTGGGGGGGGGAGTAAGGATGAAGAGGGGGAAGAATGAGGGCAGGGGGAATGCTGAGACAGGTTAAAGCTGGAAGTGGGGCAGAGGAGGGGGAGAGGAGAAGATAGAGCGGAGGAAGGTAGAGAGAGAGAGAGTGCTGGTGCGTAGTAGAAATCAAAGTGCAACTATTGTGCATTGGAAGTTGTTTTTATGTTTTCAGTTTTTCCGGATGTAGGCATGTACCCTTCTGTCCGTCCTAATCCCTTGAACACGATATCTCAAGAATGCCTTGAGGGAATTGCCTAAAATTTGGTGCAAACATCCACTTGGACTCGAGGATGACCTGAATAGGTGCTCAAAGGTCGAAGGTCACGGTGGCCTCACAAAGTATGTTTATGTTTTTCTTGAACGTGATATCCTAAGATCAGCTTGAGGGACTGTCTTCAAATTTGGTAGAAACTTTCCCTTGGACAAAAAGAAGAAGTGATCAGATTTTGGTGCCTGTAGGTCAAAGGTCAAATTCACAGTGACCTCATGTTACTGTTATATACTTATATGAATCTGGAAAAAAAGTATGTAGAAATATGCACACAAAAAAAATGCACTGGTCGGCATACAAGCGCAGTGCAGTAATTTTATTGTGAAAGGCATGCAACCACTGAAGTCATACACAACACACACAGCCTTATCTGAGCCGCCACTTGAAAAGAATCCAGCTCTGCGGGGAGAAAGCATCGTATTTACGCTAAAGGGCTGCATTACATGGAACCAACTGCATTACACAGCAATAAGGAACGGACCAGCTTGGGCAGGAGGTTGTGGTGGATGAGGACATACAGAGGAGACATGAATAAAGATGTGGAGCTGATGCAGAGCTGGCGCTGTGTACTGCCATGCTAGAATAATTTTGTCATGTCTGGGATGTAAATGAAAGTCTGATGCATGTTTTAAGGCCCGTGAGGGCTGCATCCTTTTTATGTGGGTGCATGAATTAGAAAAGACAGACAAAGAAGGAAGGTTTGAACCTGAGTTGAGTTCACTCTGTCGTCATATCTCCATGGTGACAAGGAGAGATATTACAATAGCATGTAAAGAAATCAAACAAATGACTTGCTTTTCCTTTATATATTTCTGTTTTTAAAATTTGGCTTGTTGGCATGTTTCTCTGCTGTTGTGTCTGTCTTTGACACGGAAATTGAACACTTCATTTGACTATCACAACCTTTAACTTGCGCAACCCATAGCAGGTATTTGCATCTTTGTCATTTGGTTAATAGGTTAAAGATCAGTGGTGCTGTGTCCGTAAAACTTTGCCCCAAGGCAAAAGATATAAAGACAATCCCTGCATAAATGTTAATGAGATACTAGAATCTGTTTTTTGATCTGTATCTCCGTTAATGTGTTGAACATGGCTCATAAAGGCACTTAGTGTTTCAAACCGTGTTGGATCTTGCAGGGCCAAAGCTTACGTAGAGTCAAGTTAGCACATTCTCTTGACTTTCTCAGAATTTATAATTTGCGTTCACACCCGAACGTCCTCCGGAGAGAACACGGAGGATCTGCGGAGTTCAGTGCACGTCTGAAAGCTTCTTTAAAGCGAGCATCCCAGATGACTTGTGAGTCCACAGCCCGCCATGCTACCTCCCCACCAGTCAGCCCAAGTCAGCTTTTAGTCTGGCGGCTTGTGGGATCAGCCTCCCGGTGTGTGGCCAGACTGAGCCTGGGAGATCCGAGGTGTTAGGGAGGGGTTTTGCTGTGAGCTGTCCTCAGGCCTGCTGCTCCTCTCTGGGCCGCAGAGTGCTCAGCCCTCAGCCTCTCTGGATCTGATAGAGAAACGGCTCAACTGTGTTTGGGGGAGGAAGTGAGTGAGCGAGGGAGGGATGAGAGAGGGAAGGAGCGACAAGGAGGGGGGGGGGACAAAAGGAGAAGGAAAAAATCTGGAAGCGCTGCCATGAAGAAGAGTGAGTCATGTTCATGTGCTTGTGGGAGAATAGCCACTTCCTCTGTGTTGAACACACACAAACATCAATACAGTTGTTCGGAAGGCTTTTTGATGTTAATAGGGATAATGAAGACGGAGGTGTTGGTCGGCATTAGCCACAAAGATGGCGGCGATGTTATGGACGCTGATGAGGCTGATGGAAACAATGAAGACGATTACAAAGGGTTTAATGATGATTATCAGGGCGGGGGAGCTTTCGTGTTTGTGCCGGTCTATTAACGATTTTGCTGGGTGTGTGGTCCGTGCAACCGAACCTCCAGCATCTGTAAATCAAACGAGCGGGAGTCTGGCCGTCCTGGCTGATGTGATTGGTGGAAACATCAGTGTCTCTGGGCGAGATAAACGATATCGGAAAGTCACTTTGTCCCCCCCCCCCCACCCGTGTCTGAGTGTTTGCATTAGATCTGTTTATGCTCTGACTCCCACACAAGGTCCCACATCATTTCATTTTATGATTTTCTCAGTTCTTGTGTTTTTTTTCCCTCCTCTCCTCTCCTCTACCGAGTTACGTCGCTGCTACGTGGCTACGTGGCAAGCGTTGGACCGTCAGGGCCTCTACTGTGGGTTTACTGCCTGCTGGCCTCTGCCCAACCACACACACACACACACACACACACACACACACACACACACACACACACACACACACACACACACACACACACACACACACACACACATATACACGCGATCACACACACAAACATGGCCAGCCCTCAGCCGTACAGCTGCAAGAGGGAGGGCTCGCTGGCAGATGCACACATCTGTTGGAGCTGTGTTAATATGAAGCTAACACAGACCTCCCATTGCAACACAGAGCGGATTGTATGTGCTGTGCCTCCATGAACGTTTCAAACTGGCTTCTCCCGACTCTTAATTTGCCGGACTCATTCAATTTACTCTCACCCTACAGTATGTCTCTCTCACACACACACACACACACAAACACACACACACACACACACACACACACACACACACACAGACACACACACACACACACACACTGCCTGCCGTCTGTGGTATGACAGGCAGGACTAATGTTTGTTCAGGAGCAATAACACAATTAGAATTCCACACATTTCTCCCTCCACACACACTCAACCTCCGGCCCCATCACCTGCCCCCTCCCCATCTCCTCTTTCCTCTCCCCTCACCTCCTCCTCCTCCTCCTTTCTCCTTTCCCCCCCCCCCCCGCCCCCTCATATTTCCATCCTGCCTCCCTCGGTTAACAGATTGCTGTCAGTTCCACCTTGCACAGACAGACAACAGACGGTATTGATTTAATAAAACCGCATTGCTTTGTTTTTCACCAAACTGCAGAGCTGGGTCAGTCGTGTTTGTGTGTGTGTGTACTTTATTCTTGGGACGGATCGACTTCCACTTAGGATTTGATACATGATCACCTGCATCTAAGACACACACACACACACACACACACACACACACACACACACACACACACTGGAAGTATGCTCCCACTGCTCCTGACCTGATAGCCATTTCCTCTTCATTTTGTTCACAAGGAAAACTGATGCCTCACCTACCCCTCCCTCACTCCTTCCTCCCTCCCTCCCTCTCTTTCCTCATCCTTTCTCACCCTCTCTCCTCCCCGGCTCCTTTTCTTTCTCCGCACTCCCTTTACCGTCTTTCTACACCTTTCTTTCTCCGTGACCCTGTTTTGTGTTCCTCTGTGTGTTGAGGGTGTTGTCTTGATCGTTCGTGTGTGCGCGCGTGTGTGTGTGTGTGTGCGTGTGTGCACGTTATGTAACTGTAGTCTCTCCCTGGGAATGGGCCGCCGTTTCTTTGAGCTACGCTTGCACTTCCCGCCCACTTCTCCGGCAGCAGCCTATGAGCGGAGGCAACGAGTTCCCATCAGCCAGTGGGAGAGGGGAGCCGTGTTTTGACAGGGCAGTGGAATGCGAGGGAAGGCGGGGTCTTTCCAGGAAGTGGATGGCAATAGAGTCAGATCCTGGAGTCTTTGGCTTAGCTACTTATTTGGCACCCTGGAACAGACTGAAAGTCATTGCACTCTTTTAGTGTGGAAACAGGCTGATTCAGACTTTTAGAGGTTTGTGTTTTAAGTGTGTAAAACAGCATCCTGCTTCATTTGTTCCTTCTCAGTAACTGAAAGAGGAGTTAGCCGAGTAAATTCTGCCTTTTGAGTCATTCAAAGATATGACGTTGGACTTTGTGACAGCGAGAAAGACGACCAGTCCACTGAGCTGAAGTCTTTGGCTCATCTGTTTCTGGCCTGTGCTCCTGGAAACCAGCCCTGATGAGAGGATTGGATGGGTGGGTAGATGGATGAGAGAATGACAGGGGAGAAAGGCTTCGCCCAGGGTACTCATTTTGTGTATGTGGAGGGCGAGGGATGGATGGGGGAGAGAAGTGCTGAGCTGGTCGTTTACCAGGCTGAGTCCTGACTTGTCTGCGCTCAGGCTGCACTCAACAATGTGCAGAATGCTTGGCATTTGGAGGAAACCGGAAAAAAACGAGACAAGGGGGAAGAGAGAAAAACATGAAGGGGAAAGAATAGTTCTATGGGAGAAATGATCCAGGAAAAAGATTGAACACAGAGTTATTTTTATGCAGCTTAATCTTGAATTAATTAGATGCAGCGTGATGGTTCAAGATTTCATCAGAAAGTGGCACTAAGAGTCGGGTGTGTATTCTGCATTTCTTCGAACAGACTGCAGATTCTTAATAGCTCCACATCTGCCATGAGTTATGTGCGAGATTCAGGCAACAACCGCAGCGTAACCTTGGAGACTCGTTTGCATTCTGTAAAAGTGGAGAAATGCTCGTTCATGCAGGGAATGCGGGACGTGGCAATGACAAAACTTCCAAAACTGCAGCATTGTTGTGATAAGCAGAGCAGCAGCCAGTGTCTGGAGGAGAAAAAAGCCGCCCCTGGCAACAAAGCACAGCCATTTAGACTCATGGACTGTTTGAGTTTAATTCTCAGTTGGGGGATGTATTTTGAATTGAGTTTTTTTCATCGATATGCTCATTCTATGCACATGCCCCTGGTTTGGCAGGTTTGCGTAGTGATGCAACCGATCGCCTTGCACCCACCCCAGCATGCGTCTTTCAGAAATTCAAGCAATCTCACATTGAAGATTGCCTGAAAGTTTTTAAAGACTTGCATAAAATCAAATGTAAGTAGCAGCATCTGGCTGGTGAAAGCCTTTCGTTCACCATCAGATGTGGTTTCATGAGGTGCTGGATCTCATCTGTTTTCGGGGGGGGAAAAGGTGCCCTACAGGCCTCAGTTCAATGAGTTTGGAGAGAAGCTTGTTCATACATGGTTTGCAAGTGGAGCCTGTGTGTGTGTGTGTGTGTGTGTGTGTGTGCGCTTGTATGTGTCCGTTGCATTCCTCTCCACCCGTTCCAAGTTCTTCTTCTTCGTGGATGACATGTCATTACCGCAATTACAGGGCAAGAGGACTCCGACCATACACACACACACACACACACACACACACACACACACACACACACACACACACACACACACACACACACACAAGAGGCACATACAGACGACTGCACACTTAAAAGCATGAATCCATTTACACACACACACACAAACCAAATGCATGCAGTCATCCTGAAGATCGCGCTGAATCTCTAAATTTTGTTTCAGACACTTCCCCTTTGTTCCTCTCTTTCAGCCTCTCAATGCACAACCTCTCTCTACCTCTCTCTCACACACACACACACACACACACACACACACACACACACACACACACACACACACACACACACACACACACGCACACACACTGGCTGCATATGTGCAGGAAAGCTGGGCTGACATGGGAACACGAAGAGGTTCCATCTTTTATAAATCCCCTCTCTGTCTTTCCCAAGTGTGTGTGTGTGTGTGTGTGTGCATTCATGCTCCTCTGAAAAGTACGCACAAGTCCAGCATTCCTCTTTGCCTTCCTCTCCACCTTTTTTTCTCTCACCCCCCCTCCCCCCTCCTCCCTTCTCTGCTTCTCCCCCACATCCACTCCATCTCTCTCTTTCCTCTTGTGAAAAGGTACTCAATCTCTCTCTGTGTGTGTGTGTGTGTGTGTGTGTGTGTGTGTGTGTGTGTGTGTGTGTGTGTGTGTGTGTGTGTGTGTGTGTGTGTGTGTGTGTGTGTGTGTGTGTGTGTGTGTGTGTGTGTGTGTGTGTGTGAGAGGGGGTGAGTAGGGGAGGAGAGGGAGGGAACAGGTCTCTTGGACTGAATACCTTTTGTAAAAGGAGCTGGGGTTGAATGGGAGTGGTGTTGGTGGCAGTTTCCCACCATATTTAGAAGCTACCCCCTTTTCTCCAAACACACACCCGCACACACACCGTTGTGTGTCTGTGTGCATGTGTAGTGAATGCCGGCACAGATTCAAGTTGTCAGCTGATAAGAAGGGACTTGGATCAATCCCAGTCGTATTTGGTTTACGCTGTGTTTGTGAAAACGAGCAATGTCTGTGTGTGTGTGTGTGTGTGTGTACTGGAATGAATAGACAATCATTTAGTTCTGACTCCTGAGATCTTTACTCCGTGCTTCACACAGCCAGGATGAGGAAAAGGACACCTACACCTGCGTCTCTCTGTTATCTCTCTACTTTTATTTCTCCACATTTACATGCACATTACGTTCTGTTGCTGATAACAGTGATATGAATGATCTATTTCTGTATCTATCATTGCTCTATCTCTGCACATGATGTGTGATGAATGAGCTTCCAGCCTGTGACTGACTTATTCATTAGTGAACTCTCTCAGGTTCGTCCCTGGTTGTCACTGATATGCAGGCGGCAGATTCTCATGACTGTTCAACCACACGTCTACAAAGAACAACATTACCTTGAATTCCATTTTAAGTTCAGTCTGAGTTTCAATTCTGCTTCTCGAGTTGTTTCTCTTTATTGTTTGTTTCATTACCAGTAGAATCAACATTCAGGAAAATCTGCAGCTCTAATAGAGTCTCAGAAAGTTCAAGTTAATAACAGGTTAAATACAGGTTTACAACCTTCAGTCTTTATTTTCCATTTGTTTGTCCCTCTGTCTTTTTTTTTGTAGTTTTGCAACTTGTCAGAAAAACTCTAGAACCTCGATAAACTCAAACATTCAGTAACCAAACATTTGCAGTGCCTATTTGAGTTTAATCTCTCCACTGCTTCCTAGGAGATGTGAATGTCGGGCAAAATGAAGCTGCTTTCAGACATGCACTGAACTCCGCAGATCCTCAGTGTATTTCCTCCAGAGGACATGCACGTATGAATGCAAAAGTCAGAGTGAGAGATCCACCGCGAGCGATCTCCACAGCGGCATTTATACGTTACATCCTGCCTCTGTCTGCTGCGCCCGGCTGCTCCACCGCTCGCCTAAATATTGTGGAGGAATTGTTGCTGTTGTGAACAGGTCTGTAAAGTCTGTATCCAATTCTTCAGACTTCTCTGAAAACGGCTCAAGAGGAAGAAATGGCAAAAGTGCAATGGTTATGTCCAGCCCCCAATAAGACTTGTTAAAATAGTGACACTATGGAGCACAGCACTGGTTTTTAAATCCGCCTGATGGTATTTAAAAATGGCAGTGATGCAAGATTCTTGCAAAGCTTGTGTATTAGCAACCAAGCACTTTCAGTACTGCAAACTCTGTCCCTGTATTTTTCAGCCGAATCAAACAGTAATATGTTGGTTGCAAAGACTAAAACAAAATCAGAACCAACTTACAGCTCCTGAGTTCATGGTAGAGTTCCCAAAGTCCCCGAAAAGTTGGTGTTCTGCATAAAAGAGTTTTAATTAAGTCCTTCTCTCGGCTTGTGGATATCAGTGGAGTGTGTGTCTGGCTCTGGTTTCTGTGCTTAATTGTTATCCAGGGCAGGAAGCAGCAGTTCCTCTTGGTGGTCTGACCACAGTCGGTCCGAACAGGCTACAGTGAAGCGTCTCGTGGAGCCATGATGTTTGTATTTAGTGAGATTTGATTCCCTCACACGATACGTTTCTCTGTTCTGCACATCGGGGTGTTTGTGTTTATCCCTTCGATAACACAGTAACAGATCTGTGGCAGCTTATAAATCCTCTGCAATAGTGCTAATGTGAAATAACACTAAGCAAAGGGAACATAAAACATCTGCAGCTAAATGCGGCACATTTAATTCCGAATTGCATTTCAGGACGCGTAAAAGTGTTCAACATTCCTAGAAAAGCACCATCTTGTCAGTGTGTAGCTCAGACAGACACATTCCTCAGATGAAAAACATTACCAGCCCTGCTTTCAAATCAGGTTTTTATGGCTCAAACTGCTTTCAGCCAGAGTTTCTGGACTTTTAATAGATTTCTATCATCTTCCCTTCCTGCCCGCTGGCGATAGTGCTTTTGGGGACTGAAGAATTATATCTGAAGTCAATGCTTGTCTCTTTCCTAAGAAGGACTTGTCACATCTGTCATGTGTGAATCATGTATCATGCTTCCATAGAAAGACTTGAGACAAAATTAAACCCTGAGCTAAGTTTGGAATAAAGCAGTTTGCGAGCAGTGAGCTACGCAGGATAAAAGTTATTGAGAAGTTTATCGGTCAGTGGCTGGTGGTGAATTGTGTTGAAGGCAAAACAAACAATAGCCTGTCATGATTTATTTCTCATATCTTAATGTGCAGAAGGACAAAAGGAGCTTGGATAATGTTCTAATCAGCCCCCTCGAGCCTAAAGGGAAACTACAGGGGAAAGGCTTCAAGGCTGTTTTCATGGCCATGGGGATTTGATATTATTATGACAAAGTAATAGTTTCTATGCTTCTGTAGACAAAGTTAACGGAACATAACATCTCATATTTGAGCTTTTGCTTTTTCTTACTACGTAGATCTAACAAAGCCACTAACTGCAGAGGAAAAACACAACTGAGGACAACCAGACCAAGCTTATGTATTGATTCAGCATTACAGTGCATGACCTGTGCCAGGACGTGACTAACTTTCACCTCCGCAGCTGCAGGAATTAAAAAGCAGCAGTCAGCTTGTGCAACAAAGTAGACAAGCGGGGGCGGCGTGCATGTGTTACAACGGTGTAAGCGTTATTACTCAATGAAACTAAGTATTTAAGCTAACTTCAAGGTCCAGTGTTCTGGATTTAAGGGGATCTGATGACAGAAATTCCCCTTATAGCTCTTTATATCTACAGAGGGAGTGGTTCTTTTTCCACGGCCTCATCCATGTTCCACCACCATGTTTCTACAGTAGCCCAGAATGGACAAACCAAACCTCGTGCTCTAGAGGGGACCAGATTGAGTTTTACTTTTATGTTGTGTTAAGGCCACCGTAGGTTATCTGGATAGGGTTGGCGGAGCGGTTTCTGTTGGTTGCAATCTGCACCCTCACCACTAGATGCTGCTCAGCTGTGCACACCTGGTCCTTTCTTTCTTTCTTTATTTTTTCATCTTGTCGCGGTGTGAGTCCACTTCCCACATGTGTTGTTTCAAATTTGCCGTTGTTTGCAAGTTCATGTCACCGCAGCGGCCGCGATGGTTTTGCAGTGACGAGCCGCTGCTGTGCAGGCACAGTGTCGTTTATTTTTGTCCTTGCTAAAATTCAAGACTAGTTTCCGAGACCAAATTTATTCTGAGCAAAAAATGTCACTCTCGAGAGGTTTTCGCCTGTTTGGAGGTTGCACAAATGTGTGCTTGTCTGGGTGTGTGTGTGTGTTTGTATTTCTATGACTGTGTGTGTGTGAGGGTCAGGAGAGAGAGAGGTGTGAAGCAGTCGACTGGAAGTAAGTCAGACAGTCTGCTCGGAGGTTGTGAATATCCTTTATGCTTCATCAGGATGGACAAACTCTTTGGGCGTGTGTGTGAATGATGAATGACTGTATGAGTAATGACTGTCGTGTTATGAGGTCAGAGCTGCCTTGGCAAATCGTGTGTGTGTGTGTGTGTGTGTGTGTGTGTGTGTGTGTGTGTGTGTGTGTGTGTGTGTGTGTGTGTGTGTGTGTGTGTGTGTGTGTGTGTGTGTGTGTGTGTGTGTGTGTGTGTGTGTGTGTGTGTGTGTGTGTGTGTGTGTGTGTGTGTGTGTGTGTGTGTGTGTGTGTGTGTGTGTGAGACATATAGGTGTGTGTGTTTTAGTCTATGCATCTTTTATGTCCGAGAGAGGCAGTTTCCATGCTAACACAGAGCTTTCTGTGTAATGACCCTGACGCACACGTATATACACAAACATACACATGCACGCTCATGCTTTTTACGCACATACACACCAAAAAAAATTCATAGACTTGGACAAGTGGGGGATTGTCTTCTGGATCCAACATGGAATTTTTCAATTTAACACTTTATCCCTGTTGGGAATCGACACCTTATTCCTCCCACATTCCACTGGGGAACGGAAACCACTGCGTGCGTGTGTGTGTGTGTGGTGATGTCTGAAGCTGTCAACAGCAGCATCCATCTGGTAATGATTCCACTGGAAAACAAAGGTCATTATTCATTCATTGATAGCCTGCATTAAATTCCAAGTTATGTGCATTGGAGCCCGTAGGAAAAGTGCAACACACCACAGAGAACAGCTGCGAGGGCGAAAGTGTATCTACGTTTTCTCCACAACTCAGTTCCATCATGACTCAGCCTCAAGGCCAATTCATACCTCTGTGTATAATCAGCGCCATAGTTACGGCGTAGCTGTGCATCATCACCACAACATCTGTGATTGGTCCAGTTGTTGGAATGTAGCATCATTCATGTTCGTGGCCGAAAAAACTAATTTAAGTCACCCTCCTTCTGCCTCCGTTAAAAGTAAAAAAAAAGTTATTAACTACAACTTTCACATTATCGGCTCAGTTTCAGTCTCCATTGTTTGAACTCCGCACACAGCGGCATAGACAGAAGTACAAGTATCAGAAGTATCAGAAGAGAGAAGTATCTTTAGAAGGCAAGTATACAGTCAGTGGATAAAATGGAAGATCATAGTTTTTTTTTGCACTATGCAATTTCATACATCAGTTGCTCCAAATTGCAGTGGAAGGTTAAGTGTTTAAATTTAGAGGATGCCAATGCCAAGAAGTGATATAACAAGACCTTTAGATTTGAGTTTATCTCCAAGTCGGTCTGTAAATGCTTCAAAGGGAAAGTTTAGATATTTTGGGAAATACTTTTAAGTCTTCATGTTTTTACAGAGAGTTAGATGAGTAGATTGATACCACTCTTATATATGTATAGTATTAGATGATATAGAGTCTTATTATCTCTATTATACAGAGTGAAACAGGACACTTGCCAAGAAATATTCCAAATAAAACTTCTGGTTTTTACATTTAAACTTTTGTATGAATTAAGTCAATAAACTTATAAGGTCTACATTTTTTACTTCAATTTACCTGAATCTCGTCATTTCTCTCAACCTTCACAATCAAAACCAAATTTATCTGCATGGCTGCTCACTCCTGGAGGTGGGTGACCATTTCTAGTTTTAAACCAGATGAATGAGAAACACAAGTAGACTAGATGCAGTTAGCTTGTATCGTATTGCTTTTATATTGGTAAATTATACAGTGTGGACTTTAGTAGAAAATCCTCACTTCCTGTATGTTGAAGACGGTTTCCTGCTGGTAACCTTAGCCCACACCAGAAGTTCTTGAAATGTTGGCGAACAATATCGGAGTCACACTTCTAATAGTGATTCAGGCTGATGTGTGTTCATGGACAGAAAGATTGACTGAATGTCATATGAGTTATAGAAATTCATGCCTCATGCGTCCTCTTGTTCATTCACGTTCCCTTTTATCATATAAACCAAACCTTTACTTACTCCCTCGTTCTTCCTCCCTTCTTTCTTCTCTGTCTCGCCCCTCTCTTTTTCCTGGCAGAGCCGAGAGTGGTGTTACCATCTGTCTGTGATGTGTCCTGGACACAACTCTCTGTGTGTGTGTGTGTGTGTGTGTGTGTGTGTGTGTGTGTGTGTGTGTGTGTGTGTGTGTGTGTGTGTGTGTGTGTGTGTGTGTGTGTGTGTGTGTGTGTGTGTGTGTGTGTGTGTGTGTGTGTGTGTGTGTGTGTGTGTGTGTGTGTGTGTTCAAGGTAGGATGGCCAGGCTGAGCTGGGAATGGGGCTCAAATGGAGGAAGAAAGAGGGTTTTAGACAAAGGAGAAAAATCAAGAATTAGAAAAGGAGGTAGAGTCGGAAAGACACAAAAGATACCAAGAGTGTGTGTGTGTGTGTGTGTGTTTATGTTGCAACAATATGAGCCACAGCTGTGTGATCCACCTCGACAGTGCGAGAGGACAACCGGCTGAAAGAAAAGACACACAATGACACACAGCTGTTTTCAGAGGGACGATAAGTGTGTGTGTGTGTGTGTGTGTGTGTGTGTGGTACTTAAAGCAAATTCCTAATGTATGCTGCCTGTGTTCATGTGTGTTCATAGCAGTTTTGAGCCCGCAGCTCTTTAGCGGTGATTTCACTCAGCACGTTGAATTAAAACACCCGCGTCCTTCAGTAATCTGGCAATGAAGCTGTGTGTGTGTGTGTGTGTGCATACATGTATGTTTGTGTGTTAAGTTGGCCGGGGTTTGCATATATATATACAGTATGTGTGTATTCCCCTGAGAGACAGTGTGTGCATTGCACTGCTGATGTGGATGAATGATAAAATGAACAGGGTAAATACCCCGTGGCTGTTTGTTTTTATTTACTCTTTTTACGGTTGTGCTTTTTGGTTTTGGCGCAGTCATTACACAAGCAGGAGGAGCCAGCTCCAGATTTAGCTCTGGTTTAATCTCCAAAGAGCGCAGACACAGTTGACCCCAGAAGACCTCATAGACCTCCCATCCTCTGTGTATGCTCGCGTGCTTATGGAGAATACTAAATCTGCTGTGTGCTCTATTGACAAAGCTAATGGCAGGTGCAGTTATCCCCATTCACTGATCAAACTAAGACCTTCCTCTGCCAATATTTCTTTTCTATTAATCCTCCAAATGGGATAATAACTATAATCCATCATTTACAGGACTGTTGATGAAGGGCTTTGACTCAGTCGCTCATCCCTGTGCTTCTGTCTCTTTATTCTCTTTTACTTTCTTATTGACATGATGGGACTTGTTGTATTTTAATAAAGCTGAGGCAATGCCAGTCTAAGATGAAAACACAACTTACTAGGTAGGCACTAATGTTAATCTGTTAAAAACACTACAATAATATAACGTGTATGTTATTTCTTTCTTACAATTATCTGTATCTTTTCACATCTCCTATTGTTATTCTTGCACGTTTGTTAAATTGAACTCTTCAGATTCCTCCCTCCTTCTCTCTCATTATTTAAACACTATGCATGTGTAGTGTATGTGTGACATGTTGACATATTGAGCAGCAAGATATTCTCCTTCTCAGATGAATATTTCGGATTTTCAGATCTCATTTGGTCTAGAGTTGGATAATATGGCCAAAAATTATAATATATATTTAATTACTTTTGCTTTTAGTTTCCTTTCTCCAGTCCTTCTCCAGTATTCGTTTTACTTTACTTATTTGTTTGATTGCTGTTCTTTTTCTCTCTCTCTCGTTCTGAGTATTTCCATAGAGAATGTATAACTACCTGTCATTTCATGTACACCTCCGTTATTAGATATATCTGGGTTTACATCCAAGTACTTATCCCGGTTGGGATTGAAACCACATGAAAACAGTAAACCCGTCGGAAACAGACAAATTTAATAAAAGTTCCTCAACGATGAGGTTTTCACGCTCCGTTGAAGCAGCAAATTGCTTCGTCGTTGACGAACCTGCACAATAAACTGATGGTGACACATCAGTAGTTTGGCATAATGCAAGGTTCACGTAAACTGATAGATTGACATTTGAGGGAAATCATTTGCTTTTGGGCCCAAAGTACAAAAAAAAAAAAAAGTTGGCCCCACTTATAAATGCCTGTTTAGCATCAAACTGCTTCCACTGCTTCCAGCCTCTATGCTAAGCTAGGCTAACTGGCTGCTGGCTCCAGCTTCACATTAACAGTGTAGATGTTTAACCAACAGACTTTTGTTTCCAGTTGGTTAAACCAGCGCAGGACAATATACCTAATCTGTTATTCTGTTTCACTTTTCATGTTATGATGACTGTATATATTTATTTCTAGTGTTATCACATACCATTGACATGTGGACTGGAGGAGCTGGGAATCAAACCGCTGACGCTCTGGTCTGTGGTTCCCAGCTATAACTCTTAAGCCACAGCCGGCCCTTTGCGTGACATTCCTGTGAACTTCACCCGATGACACAATGGAAATGTGTTTCTCTGCGTACTTGTATTTATGACCGAACAATACTTAAGTCCCCTGTTTGTCCTTCTCTCTCTCTCTGTACTTCCTCAGGTAGGGCAGTTCAGTGAATTTCTCCATGAATGTACGTCACAATGATGATGACAGACCAGATTCCACTGGACTTGGCTCCGCCCCCCCTCCTGAACGGGGAGGTCCCTCTCATGCCTCACATGGTTAACGGTGATGCTTCACAGCAGGTAAACACACACAAACACACCCATATGCGCACAAGAATAGACGACAAACAACCATGCACTCGCTTGTCTTTGTTGTCATTTCGTCACATGCCTCATGCATGGCTGCCACAGGTAATGAGCAGCTGCCAGGCTGTTAATCTTCAGCGTTTGTCCTGTAACAGGAACAAGAATAAACAGAAACACACACTTGACTCATTCCGTCCTACAAACGTGTCTTTAATCAGCATATATCTGGCCGTCTGGCTCCATTGATGGATCCCAGGCCTTAACTCAAATTACTTTGGAAAAGGATTCAAGCGCTTATCTGCGCTTGGCTGATCTTATCAGACGCCACAGAGCCGAAGGGATCACCTTCAAAGTACCAAACCCCACCTTAGCTCTGCACAGGCAAAAGGAAGAGATCAACGTAATTAAAAACATCAGTTAATTTGAGCCGGGTTCAATCCTGTCGTCGCAGATATTTTTACACACTGTGTGCTTTTGGTAGATGAGGGATGATGATGTGTACGTATCATCTCCAGAGTGTCCCCTCACAGCTCAGAACAGTGGGAGTGTTTTGGCTGCGACACATAACAGTTAGGGAGGGTTTTGGCTGTAACACACAGCAGTTAGGGAGCGCTTTTTATTGTAACACCCTGGAGTTTAACCCCGGTTCTCAGTGTGGGATCAGAGATCTAGACCACTGATTATATAGATTTAACTCTTCATATGTGTGAGTCCATGTTTGTGTGTGTAGTTGTTTTTTTGGGGTCTGTCCTTCACTGTGTGTGTTTGTGTGTGTGGGCACTTGAGTCTGAGTACATACTTGTGTGTTTGTGTCTGTGTGTTTGCTTCCTGTCTGTCTGTCTGTATCTACCTGCCTTCACCTGTTTATGTGTGTGTTTGTCTGTGTCTCTTCCTCAGATACATCGATGAGATTGTCAGGGTGCGACACCATATCTCTGTACAATCATTTGTTAGATAAAATGTGATGGAGAATTTTACTTAAACAATGTGCTTAAATTATAACTAAATGGAATTTCTTGTTGAGGGATCCCATTATTCACCTTTCGGAAAAAGTGAAACATCTTTTTGGGTTTTCACTTAGAGACAAGTTAGAATCTAAATAAGGTTTCTCTCACATATGATTTAATTAAACGTAACAATTCGGTTCCATTTGGAATATGGAACACTGCATCAGTTACATGATGAAGTGCGACAATGTAGCCAATCACAAGCTCCATATTCTGTTCCATTATAATATGGAACCCTGCATTGGCTAAATATTGAGGTCTAACATTGTAGCCAATAGAAGGTAACTTTTTCTGTTCCACTTAGATCCTTTTATTGGCTACATTGTTTTCCACTTCATTATGATATTAAGCTCATTAGTTTTGCATTAGTTCCTCCTTGTCCTCTTCCAAATCTAACTGCTTCATTGGCCTTGATGTTTAACACCTAGTGGATTAAGATTTAGTTTTTTTTTATTCCCATTTCTGTTTAAACAAATAAAGTGAGCTGCTTGGCAAACCGCTGACCAGTTTTGCATGCATATAGATTTATTTATTATTTTAGTATTTTGCATTATTTTAAATTCCAATGTAAATTTAGATTTCAGTGAAGGTGTTACCTCTGGAACAGAACTTCTGGTTCTGCTCCTGCTCTGGTGTCAGTTTTGGCTACGTCACTGTTTGTGAACGTATTGTGCGTTTAAAAAGCCAAATGGCACAACAGGATTACATTACCATTGTGAAGAGTAACAGCTCAGATGTCCTGCCTGGAAATGTTGAATAAATAAGATCCCTCAACTAGAAGACAAGTAGTTAAAAAGAAGATGTTAAAATAAAAGTTTGTAGCTTGACTTTAAACATAAGGTTTTTAATGCTACAACTGTATTTTACAGCAAAACAGTTTTTGCGAATTCCAAGGGTACAAAACCTTTTATGGTCATCATTCGGAATTATTTCAAACTTAATATTTAACATTTTGTGCATCAAAGCATTAGTTAATTGCATGATAACAGCCTCAGGGACCCACCATGCTATATAAGCATAACAGTAACGTTACATTACATTATTACATTTAAACATGCAACATATGTGCATTTACTTCACATCACACCCACCCACAAGGTCTGATACAGGGGTTTTCTCAGTCCTTAGGAAACATGGGTCGCCCTGTACTATGCTGGGGTTCCCATAGCAACAGCAGCCGCTGCCGCAGACAGAGCAGGAAGTGTGTGTGTGCGTGTGTGTCTGAGGGAGCGGAGCAGGTTAGGGCTGAGATGGGAGAGCATGCAGGCGCTACGGGAGAAACGAATAGTATGAGGATTTTACGACGGCGCACCTGTAGAGCGTAGACAGGGCTGCTCGTGTGTATGTGCGTGTGCATGTGAGCATGAATACATGTGCGCGTGTGTGTGCAATGGAGGGTCACCTGTTTCATGTCTACAGCCACGTGTACACTCTCAACAATCTCTATGCGGAGAATATGACGGTAAGGTGCATGCATACTCCCTTCACGCACGCTCAGCAGAAACACTGGGAAAGGAAAACAGTGTCATGTTTTGGCTTGATCTGTACATGCTCACCTGCCTGTGTGTTTAACTGTGCTTTTATGTGTGTGTAATATTTATATGTACTGGTTTTGTACATCGTTTTGGTTTTGCAAGTCAGTGTGTTCAAAACAAAGTCTTTTTGCTAAATCATGGTATGTGAGACCTGATTATCAGCTTAATTAAAACCTCATTTATACTGCACATGTGTCCGCCCTACTCCGGGATCTGTTGGCTACTGTGTGTTATGTCACCTCTGCAAGACAATTGAATACCCATCCTGGTTTGTAATTATTGCAGATGGATGAGTTGTCAGTTTGTGTTTCAGTTTTGTTTTCCCCTTAAAGCCGTCACAGTTTCTGTTGTGAAACATTTCATCTGATCCACGCTTTCTAACCATGTGATCTGTGTGTGTTGATACAGGTGATCCTGGTGCAGGTGAACCCGGGGGAGACGTTCACCATCCGGGCAGAGGATGGATCACTGCAATGCATCCAGGGTCAGTCTTCTCTTTTACTATCATATGAACACGTGTTCACTGTGGGATTACTCCCCATCACATTTATCATCTGCTGGCACATATATGTGGACACACGTGACACGAGGGCCACTGTCTTTCAGACATTTGTATGCTTTATGCTAATTCTATTTATTTCAGTTGATTATCAAAGTCTGACGATGGAGACTTGTGACTCGACTAAAACCCACATAGTGAATATCCTGCTGCTTTTTTAATGTGAGAACATGCAGGTGAAAAGCATGTATCATGTTTTCATACAGCATTATAGAGATTGGAGAAATGATCACTATGGGATGTCAACAGCGTTACCACACAGCAGTTTTGTGACATTTTAAAAAGCCGATAATGTGAATACCGTGACCTCTGAATCAGGTTTGAAGTCTGAAACAATGTCTGCCGTCCAGAAATTGTACAAACTATCACCAGCATATTAGTTTTTTACACTAATGTAAACTTGCAGAAACTTCAGAATAGCCTTAGGTTGTTTTTATGGGCACAACCAATTAGGTCTGGAAAGCTTGCACCAGAATCTCCATATTTTCAAAATGTTAGTTGAACGCATAGTGTCAGTGTCTTACTCTCTGGCTGTATCAGATATCAGCACATGAAAAGGCTGGAAATGTAAGCTACTTAGAGGCACTTAACCAAAGGAGGTGGCAGTTACACGGGAATTCCCCCAACTCTTGTGGAATCGCGTCCCACTTTGATGATGTCACCAGTGTAAGCTGTTACTCAGAAACTTTGAAAGGGCGCCTTTGTTTTCTTTCCAATCTCTCTCTCTCTCTCTCTCTCTCTCTCTCTCTCTCTCTCTCTCCCCCTCGGTCTGTCTGTCTCTCCCTTCTTCTCTCGCTCTTTCTTTGCCCTCGGAGTGAAGGTTTTCTTTGAGAGAGAGAGGGAGAGAGAGTGAGTGCAGTTTTGGCTCAGACTCTGACTCCCCATCACCGCTACCTCCCCGTAGTCTATGTTGTAACTAATTACAGCCCGCCTCCTTTTCTCCACCCGCCATGTAATTCAATTTTCCCCTGAAATCAGAGGGATCGCCCCAGACACACCTATGGGCAGAGATAATGCCGGATGGAGATGGCACACGGTCGGATGGGCGGGTTCAAAGATGTGCAGATATGGTCGGCGGAGAGAATTTCTTAGATATGCCGCACTGACTGGGGTACAGATGGATTAAAGACAGATTAAAGAAAAGTTTAACGTGCACTCTGATTGGATGAGCGGGACACTGGACGCTGCTTTGCAATAAGACTCTGTTGATGTCGTTGGCGTCTGGCGGTTGTCTGTTTATTGGTGTGGCTGCACGCATAATTTGGCATTGAAGGCACAGTGTGTTTGTGTGTGTTTTTTACTTTGGTTGACGACAGTTAATTGGGCGGGTGGTCGGGGGGGCTTGGGGTCATGTTTGAATGCACATATTATTAATGTTGAGGGCCACACACACACACACACACACGCACGCGCGCGCGCGCGCACTCGCTCTCCCTCTCCCTCTGTCTCTCTCTGGAGGAGGTCAGTGGGTTTAATGAGAGGTGGAGTGTGGCAGTGTGTTTTGAGGGCGAACTGAGTCGCTCTTTAGACAGAGACTCGGTGTGATTACCGAGACCTCAGAGCTCCGTGTCTGCGCCTGCTTGTGTACTCGTGTGTGTGTGTGTGTTTGTTTGGATGGCGCACTTGTGTGCAAGCGTATGGGGGACAGAGAGCGAGATTACAGAGACCTCAGGGCACAACCAGGAACCAGCTTTTATATAAAGTAACCTCTGTTTAGCTGCTGCACTGCGGTGCATGCATGCAGACGTGCACACACACACACTCACAGATGCTCTGCCAAGGCACAACCAGTCTGGAGACGTCGATACAGCAGCCATAAGAGATTCTTTCATTTGAAACTTCAGCCTCTCTTCTCCTCTGCTCGCTGCTCTCTCCATCTTTTTTCCTCCTCCTCGGCTTCCTTTCCTCCCGCCTCCCTCTTCTTTCCTTTCCTCCTCATTCGTCGGCCTCCAGCTTTTTAAAAAGCAGAACCTGGAGCAGAAAATGGAGTTTTGTATTTATTGGCCTAACGTTAAGTGCTGCTCATTAGCCGCAGCGCTGTTAAATGGCATTGGCTCAATCGTGTTCTTTTATTTGGACTGACAGTTTGCATAGAATATTTTTATGCTCAACAAATTCAAAAACCTCAGGGCTCGTATAAAATCCCTTTAAAATGGCAGCTTTTACGTTTCCAGTCATTTCTGCCTACTCTGAAATGCAGAAAATCTTTCAGTTACTCTCAGTGATGAACTTCACCTTATTTGCTCTTGGTTATTTGTTCCTTTGTGCCACTTCTACAGCAGCAAATCGGGGAAACTCTATCTGAACTGTGTGTGTGTGTGTGTGTGTGTGTGTGTGTGTGTGTAAATCTGTCTGCCCCCTCTTTAAACACACTGACCTCTCGATGCTCCGGGGGTCACTCTCCTCCGTTCCCCTCCCCCCTCTTCAAGCCCCCTCTCCCTTTCTCTCTCCCCCCCCCCCCAAGACCATTCCCCTGAGCTTTCCCACACTCACATCAAAGCCCAAGACTCTAGAGGGTGTGTTAGAGCACCCTGCTCTGGAATGTCAGTGTGTTAATATGTGTGTGTGTGTGTGTTTTACAAGGCTGTGTTGATTTACTGTGTTGCTTGCTCTTTGTTGGACTTTTTATGAGGGATGATGATGAGGCCAGGCGGTGAACGGCAGGAAGTCGCATCCTGCCAGGCAGGACGTGACGTCACACTCGGGTGGCAGCAGCAGCGAGATCCCTCCTGCGGTGAACTCTCTTGTCTCAGCAGAGATTAATAACCGTTGATTAGCTGGTCGGTAGCAGCTACCGCGGAGGTCTTCAGTTCATTGGCCACAACATCTGGTTTCAACTTCACTTATACGACATCTCGACATATTTGAATAGAGGTGCTTCGTCTGAAATGGATCTTTTTGCCTCCAAGAGCTTTGATTTTTTTTTACGCCTGTCTGTGGCTTTATGATCGACTCATATTGTTTGAATCAGTGTTTCAAATAAAGTTGAAGAGGTCGTTGAAACATCTTGGATAAGTTGGACAAACATTCTTTTCTCTATGAGACACTACAGATAGAAGATTTATGATTTGTGCCATATGAGTACATGAGGAAAACTGTTGGTCCGGATCTGGAAAAACCAATTCGAGACATATTTATAAGGAGTTGAAGGCTACAGCCACACTTACGTTTTACATTTCAAAACATTCTCCATCTACAAGCATCATTAATATTCCCCGTCCACATTAACGCGCCTGAAAATGTATATCACGTGATAATTCGTTTGTAGATGTTTATGCGACAGTGTAAAGATGAGAGGGAATCTTGCTTTTTGTTAAAATTTAATTTGCTAAACGGAGTAATTCTAAAGCCAAATACTTTAATTCCATTAATGAATCAAAATTAAATGTCCTGATAAATATTTAACTTAATTGGATAAATAATAATATTCAGTTATTGCTTTATTTGATTAGCATGCATGCACGATACAGTCCATTCTGAGAGCAGCTAATGTACTACTACAGTGACATGCTGTCGTGTATTTTGCTGCTCTCCAGTCAGTCTGTATTTTCACTGCCAGTGTGTCCTCGTTGCACCGGCTGTGTGTGCACACATTTCTTTGCTTGTGTGTCATCTGGACAGTGCAGAGTGTGAATCATGTCGAGGTCTGTTTTGCGTCTTGCCGGCAGATGTGTGCTGTTTGTTTCAACGTGTGTGTGTGTGTGTGTGTGTGTGTGTGTGTGTGTGTGTGTGTGTGTGTGTGTGTGTGTGTGTGTGTGTGTGTGTGTGTGTGTGTGTGTGTGTGTGTGTGTGTGTGTGGCTCACTGCTCCTCTCTGCCTTGTCCCTCAGTGGCTGCATCCTAATTCTCTAATTTGATCTCATCTCCATGTACACCCTGACATCCATCAGGCCAGTTGTCATTAAAGACTTTCCACTTATCTTATTTCTTCTCGGAGAAGCTTAGATGGAGGATACACAAGTGCTTCTTAGGTGGAAATCTGAAAGAAAAACAAATTGGATATTTGGGCCAGTTTAGACCACTGCATAGAATCATGGTGAATCTATGTATCTCCCTCCATCGCCCATTTTGAAGCCTGATGTGCACCTCCCTTGAAATTTAATTACATATGTAGATGACGCTGACCACAACAACTATTATGTATCTGCTTGGTAGCATCACATTTCCTGCTCCCATGTCTCTCAGTGGCCAGACAGACAGACAGACGGACGGACGGACACACCCAACGTCTCTTCCAACATCCTCTCTCTTTTCTGTATTGTGGTCATTTCAGCAAAACTATTGCTCAAGATGTATCAGTTCCAATTCCAACATGATTCTCTCCATTTCTGCCTCCATTCTTTGAAATACATGAGGAAACTCGGTACAGTGGCATAGAAACCCCGAGTTTTCTTTTGTCAAATTACTGACATGATTAGACAAATAGTACCAACACCTCAGGTCTAGTTTATTCAGTTTTTTCAGATACTTTTGTTTTCTTATTTAAGTATTCAAAGTTGGATGTGGGCCGAATGTCTGCTTGAATGACGGATATGTTTTTACAGAATTCACTTTTAACACTATCATCAACATTGGGCTGACACGGCCTGTTCAAGGTGGGATTTTCGCGGATGGTGCAGTGTGTCAGTCACACACACTCAAGATCGTCTTCAAAACGTCTATAGGCCACTATTAGGCAGGAAGATTATAAACATACTGAATAATGGATTTGTAAAGGAAACCGAAAGGACTTTTTGTATGATAATTGTGAATTCAGATGAGGCCCCTGCTTGCATCTCAACCTCGCGTCTCCTCCAAGCTTTCGAGGTGGCTTGAACTTAGTGAGAACGGGAAACAGTGGACCAGGATCGTTGGGATTCACTGTGTGTGTTTTTCTTCCCCTTTTAAGTATTTCTCTAGGCTCCTACCCGTCTATTTGTGTGTCTCTCTGCCTTTGTCTCACTCTGTCCCCCTCCTGGTCTCAGTTGGGTGGACGATGCTAATGTTCCCCTCGCTGGTTTCCCTGCATCACTTCGCGGAGGTTCTCTCTCACCAGCCTCCTGCTGGAGTGTGCACTTCTATACTCTGAGCCCTTTGATGTAAATGGAAATAGCCGGTTGAGAGGAATATGGTGGAAAGTCTCGCAGCGTGTGTTTACACCCGGCCAGATGGCTCTAAACAAGCAGGAGGAGGAGGCACCAATACGCTTCTTTCAGTAGGGTTTAATTTGGAGAACTGCGTCGGATGGTCCCGTTGCTGCTTCTAACCGGAGGCGGTTGTTTTCAGGAGCTTCTCTCAAACGTGCCCTGGGATTTAAATCTCCCCCGTTTGGGACAGTGAGGCAATCACATTGAAATGAAAATTGCAGTGCGATGGGGAAAAAGGTTGGTTGATGTCTGTGTTTCCGCACGGCTGTCAGCAGAAATGATTTACAGTGTCTGTGTGTGCATTGAAAACGAACCGTGCAACATACTTGAGGATTATGTGTAATTATCCCTCTTTTTTGTAAAATTACATGGAAGTACATTTTGATCCCTGGTGCCAAATGTGTGAAAAAGCACGTACAAAGACTTGGTGTGTGTGCGCGCGCGTCTTTCCAAAAATTAAGGATTGTGCTCTTATTGTGGTGGAAGTTATTTGTAGCCACGGGGCATAATGAAACCAATTTAATGTGTTGTGCATGCAGTGTTTTAAATGGATGTCAGTTGTTTCTCATGTGGCCTTTGCAGACTTAATGAGGTTCACATTTACACATTTTTATCTTATCAAAATACAACATTTGTCCCGTTTTCAGCTTTGTGATGTATTTTTTTGGGTTAATCAAGGGGGCCATTAAACTGTCAACAGATTTTATCATCCCATAAATTAATACTCAATTAAAGTCACCAACTTTGGAGATACCCGGTTTCCACTGGACAGCGGTTTGTGGTTTGATATGAAATATAACTGTCTGATAAAAGTAGAAATCTTGATCTCAAATATAAATTCAGATTTCTCATTTTGTCGGGCAACGTTTTTTTAGTTTACTGTGAAATAACCCCTCCCCCCAAAAAGTTACAAATCTTAAGTTAGTATGAAGGTAAAACTTGTGAAACTGAAAATCAGTCCCATTTCTGTATCTGTATATGTATATATGCTTCTGACAAACCAACCACCATATTTACTTTCCTGATAACCTAAGATAAGCTAAGATGAACTTTCTGAACCGGGGAAATTCACTCGTTACAGCAGCAGATAGTCAGAATGAGGTAAACATCATGTGGAAGTATTAAAATTAAATAAAAATACAGACAACACGTACATAATTGTGCAGGGGACACTGATGTGCTTAAAGTTGTAATATGGAAAACATTTATTTTACACTCTGACCATGTTGCCTGTCACGCTCGGAAAGCATGAGAAAGTTCTGCTGCTGCACGTCTGAGAGCTCAGACAGTGAAGTCTCAGTCTGCTCTTTTCAACTCACCACTGTAGAATTCTTTCTGTTTTAAAATTGCTTCAAGTCTGACGACTGCTGAGTCTGTGTTTATGGAATATGCCTCATATTGTGCTGAAAAAGTGGTAATGGGATGGGTGGAGGGAGGGATCGCATTAAAAGAGAAATCCTGCTGTGTGTGTGTGTGGGGGGGGGGGCTTTAGATTGACAGCCAAGCAGAGGAAGACCATTTACCTGCAGGTTTTCATGCCCCGGGCCAACTGTAAATCTGGATGTATTTTGAGTGCCATTGTGTGTCTTAAGTTTGTGTTGCGTCCCTTTGGATTTGGGGAAACAGGTCACCATGGGAACGGACTCTCACTCCAGGTGGTGTGTGTAATGGAATGTGGTCCCTCTGGGCACAGATTGTGTGTGTGTGTGTGTGTGTGTGTGTGTGTGTGTGTGTGTGTGTGTGTGTGTGTGTGTGTGTGTGTGTGTGTGTGTGTGTGTGTGTGTGTGTGTGTGTGTGTGTGTGTGTGTGTGTGTGTGTGTGTGTGTGTGTGTGTGTGTGTGTGTGTGTGTGTGTGGCATACCTGGCTTTTTCTATTTTGAGTTTTTTTCCACTCAAATGTTCTTTGTGAGAAACAAAAGGACAAGGAGGACTGGCTTGGTTCATTTGGCACAAGGTAGTTAAGAGCCTGACTTGTGTGTGTGTGTGTGTGTGTGTGTGTGTGTGTGTGTGTGTGTGTGTGTGTGTGTGTGTGTGTGTGTGTGTGTGTGTGTGTGTGTGTGTGTGTGTGTGTGTGTGTGTGTGTGTGTGTGTGTGTGTGTGTGTGTGTGTGGCAGAGAGAGTTGATTGTTGTTGTATGCCCTGCCCAGTGCTGACTTATAAACTCAATGCCCTCACACAGTACGGCATGAGCAGGCAGAAGTAGCGAAGGAGGGAGGGAGCGAGAAACTGGGTGAAAATAAAATGACAGAATAAAGGATGGTAAATAAAGGAATAGGAGGCAGTAAGAAAAGAAGAGGGATAGGAGTGAGAGTGAAGAGAATCAGACGCTGCATGTCTGGTCGTGTCTGCTGCCATGCATTCCGGGCGAGGCCACTTCCTCTGCGCGATGACCCCAACCACCCCTTCGCTGCTGACTTGGTCCGTCCTGCCAGCTGCAGACTCGCTGTCGGGACTGGCCCACTTCTGGCAGCAAAGGGGTGGGAATGGTTTTAAGGACGGGATGAAACGAGTGGGGGAAAAACTCCGGAGAATACTGTGTCTGTCTCCGTATGTATGGGTGTGTGAAAGTGGAAGTCCGTGTGTGAGTGTGTGAGCGGCAGCTGTGCACTGGAGAGAGAGCTCTCAGAATTTTCCAGAGCGAGACGGAGCGAGAAAGAAGGAGAGCTTTTCCAGGGATGAAATTCTTGGCTCCGCTGAAGCTCAGGGTACAGCTGGAGCACTTTTCTCTCCCTCCACCCTCATTCTCTCCCCCTATTCCTTCTCTTTTCACTTCCTCCCTTGCTTCCCTCCGTGGTTCTATCATGTCATTTCTTTTTTTCTTCGTTTCAGCCTCTCCATAACTCCAACTTCAGTTTTCATGATTTGCCTGCTGTTGTTTTTTTTTCTCTCCCACTTTTAATGAAATTAAACTCCATCGTAACACTCGAGGGCCGGTTTAATATCTCGAATCTCCTCCACATGTTGGTCACGCTGCTTTTCGATTAGATTCACTTAGATTTGGTGAAGCTTTATTGATCACATGCGGCTGTTGTAACTGCAAGTGGTGATGGGATACATCACAGAAGAGTAGGACTTATAAAGGAGTCATGCAAATGTGTCCTCCTGCACAGCTGCATAGGTCACACATTAGTTTTTTTATATTGTGAGTTCAGACGACAGCTGTAGCTTGAGGCTTTAACTTTTTCAGCCTCTGTCGTATCCCTGAGAATATCTCAGAAAATGCCCTGGAAGAAATGTCTTTCAATTTGGACTCAAGGAAGAAGTGATGAGGTGTTTGTTTGTCAAACGTCAACGGTCAAGGTCAAAGTATGACTAAATTTCACATAAACTTCGAATAGCATAACATGATTTAGTGATGACATTGTCTATAAGCAAGGTCAAAGGTCGACGTCACTGTGACACCATAATGTTCTGCCGCCACTCGGAAACACAAGGGGAGACTGTGACCGAATTTCCTGCAACAGCGACTGATTTGGTAACGGCGAATTTTCTTATCCTCTGATCTGATTGGGTGGGAGGAAGCGTGTGATGGTTAATGAGCGGGTCGTGGTCGGGAGGAAGTAGACGAAGGCATGAGTTTGATCAAAAACAGAAGAAGTTAGCTGGACCGAAATACCTTTTGATATTTCTCTCCTTATCGCATATGCACACAATCTCCACAATATCTTTATTTCAGTGCTTGTCGGATCACTCAGCCATTGGACACACACACACTCTCTCATACAAATGCATACACACAAACTGTGGAATTCATTGGAGTTGGGGAGTGGGGGGAAAGTCCCTGCTAATCTTGGACTTCCAGTCTTGCCTTGTTTCTTTCTTTCCAATGAGATTCACACAAATTCTCTCTCCTCTCCTCTCCCTCTCCTCTCCCTTTCCTCTTCCTCTGCTCTCTTCTTCCTCTGCTCTCTTCTTCCTTTCCTCTCCTCTATCTCCCTACACCCGCACACACACTTTCTCTGCTCTTTGTGGAGGACACAAACTCGGTGCTGTTCAGACTGTGACTCATACACCAGGAATGCCCCACATTAACATGTGGAGAGATAGACGGAGGAAAAGGAGGGGCGGACAGGACAGGAGAGGAGAAGAGGGGGAGCAGAGGATCACATCTGGGTACAAATGGAGCGAGTTCGGTGCAGATGCGGAAAAAAATTAGTAAAATGACTAAAGGTCCTTTAGCGGGTCAAGGTTTGAGAATTTGTTTCGTCCTGAGGATTCGAGGGAGTGAGAGAAGGAGAAGGGAGCAAGGGAGGGAGAGCAGGAAATGATTATGAGACTCTGGGTCTGTTTACACACAGACAGCTGTTGCACTTCATTGCTCTCTCTCTTTTCTCACTCCCTCTCCTTTTTAGACATGTAGAGTTGATTAGGGAATGGATACAATGAGTCATCAGTGTCTGGATTGTGTATATTCACAATGTGCACGTGCATGCTTGCACATGTATGTCAAGAAAGTCTTTGCCCGTGTGCACATGCACGAGAGGGTGTGTGTGTGGATGAATGGAAAACACGAGAAGTGAAGTTTGCCACTCCATGCATTGTGTGTCGCATGGTTACCGATTCCACAACAGTTATATCTACAAGCCCAAGAATAGCATTGTGTGATAATACGGGGAAATACCCAGTGTGTGTGTGTGTGTCTGTTCAGAGTTGTTATGATTTGCTCTTGCATTATTGTGTGTTTCTCCCAATTTGTTGAATGTCCTTGTGCTGAGGTGACCGTGATTTCTGTAAACTATTCAAATGTCAGTTTGTTCCACAAGGCAAGTGTGTGCGTGTGTGTCAGCATGACATGTTAAGAGTTTAAGCACATATGCTCAGGTGTTAATCTGGGTCACTCTGCTGTTTTGAAATATTTGTCTTGGTCTGTGTGAGCCACGTACATTTGTAGGTTTGTGTGTGTGTTGTGTGTGTGTTGTGTTGTGTTAAGATCCTGAGAACAAAGCACGGCTGGGCCCGGTGTCCCTCCAGACGTTACGTTGCTCTCCTCTGGAGCGAACCCAGCAGCAGCAGAAGTAGGTCGGCTGAGAGCAGCCCTCCTCTGGGCGGGTGGGGAGGGCGAAGCAGAGAGAGGTCTGGGTGGAGGTGTACGGGGCTGACACCCGGGCTACACACTGAACACTGAACAGATCAGGGCTTGTAGGCTTAAGGGCCGTTTACACAGTGGCCCGATAAGATGTACTCGGTAACATCATAGTCTAAGAAATGTAACCCTTGAGGATTTGGTCATTTAGTACAAAAGCTACTATTTAATATTTAGTGTAATCCATTTTCACCAAATTGGAGGAAGTAGGTCACTGAGGATCTTGGTGGAAGAATTATTATAATAATTATGATAACCTGGCTGTTGTGAGACCTACTGATGACGTATTATGTCTCAAGTTCTTCTCGTAAACTGGGTGTATCTTCATGTGGAGTTGAATCATTGTGAAAATCGCAGAATAGGCGAGGAGCGTCTGATTTATTAGAGCTTGGATGTTTTTCACTGCTCTGCTGCTACTGAGTTTGAAGCCCAGCTGCTGTCCTGGCCACTTCTCCCCTTTTCTCCCATACTTGGGCTCATAGGGACCATACTGGATAACTTAATGTCAAATTAAATAACTTGAGATGTGCAGCGAACCCCCCCGCTGCGTTGTGTGAAAAGCAAACTGTGGGTAAACTCCGTATCCAACTCTCCGGAGTTTACCCGGAGTGAACCCCCTCTGGTTGGTGGGTCTTCAGTGGAGGTCGCCTCACTGCTCCTCTCCTCCTCCAGACCTCCAGCTTGTCTCATCCCTTTTAAACCCGAGCCAACAGGAGGCTCTTTCAGCTCCCTCCCACCTCCTACAGCGTTTCATCTGTTCTGACCTCTCACTCTCTACTGAGTAAGAAGGTTCCACACAGACTGTGCAGGGAATCCCCCGGCAGCCCACCTCCCACTGTGATCGGCCATGTTTGCCACCCTCTGTCTTTGCAATCAGTGACAAGTTGTTTACTGGTCTTTTCGTTCCGCAGCCTTCCTCCTGTTGAACAGTCAACTCTACCAAAATGAACATATTTATTGTATTTACTTTGCAAAATAGAAAAATATATGTTGTCGTTGACCAAGAACTTCAGCGGTAATTTTATTTCTAGAGACAGCAGAGAAGTAGAAGAAAGGTTATAATGGGATTTGATCCATTAGCCAGCCAGGGACAGGGATCACAACCATTGCTGCTACCTCGGGGCAAACAACCGTAGATGAAACCGAAGTCTGTCAGTTCTGTTCGGCAGCAAACCTCCTGCCATCAGACCCCTTTGGCTTGGATGGGCTACTTTTGCACGAGTAGGGGTGTAAACCTTTCTCCACCGTGGATGTAAATGTCTTATTATTTTAAAGTTTGAGCCTGTGGGCTTGTAAAATATGACGCTGGTTTTACGAGCTCTATGCTGTCGTTTCTTCTTAACACACCGATGTCAGATGCTGATGAAGTCATTGTGGTGCTGATAGTTTCATCATCGGCCGTAACTTTCTCCTTGTTCTCTTACGAAACTGTTCTGCAGCTTTGAAATTGGAGGCGAAAAAGCTGAGGGGCACGCTCGTCCTGAGGAATATGCTTACACACACACACACACACACACACACACACACACACACACACACACACACACACACACACACACACACACACACACCCACGTACAGTAGGACCCAATGTTCAAACATAGCAACTCTCTATGCTGTGATTTACATTCCAGCAGCCAGCTCAAATTACAGACTGTAGCCTGGAACACGCAGTCGGGATCAGACGCGTGTTTCTTGATGCACATGTGTATGTTGGTGTTGGATATTCACATCATCATCCTCATCACATCAGCTGTGTGTGTGTGTGTGTGTGTCTGCAAGCATGCTGTAGTTTCAGCGTCACTCTGCAGACTGTCAGTGTCGTTACCGAGGGCAAGGCAGCGCAGGAAGTTATGACTTCCTCCTCCATCACTGGACCTCACCCTGCCCACGGCAAATATGTCCGCTAGACTTGACTCACCGGAGATGGACCAGAGGGCTCTGTTTGTGTGTGTGTGTGTGTTTGTGTGTGTTTGTAGCATCACATGTTCACACCAATCTAGGAAGTGTATAAGTACACTGTGCTATTTTAAAAACGTCTCCCACATTTCCTGCTCCAGCAGAATCTTTCTCTTCCCCCTGCATCTCTCTTTTTTTAAGTACATTTCCCATCATGCTCCACGTTCACATGCTTTTCCTCTCTTTATATTTCCTCGGTTTCCTTTTTTTTCTCCCACAGCTTCTAATGGCTGTATCAGATGGCGAAACGATCTATGGAGATTTGTTTCAGTTTTAGGTATGACAATAGGCCATGCTCGTGTGTGTGTGTGTGTGTGTGTGTGTGTGTGTGTGTGTGTGTGTGTGTGTGTGTGTGTGTGTGTGTGTGTGTGTGTGTGTGTGTGTGTGTGTGTGTGTGTGTGTGTGTGTGTGTGTGTGTGTGTGTGTGTGTGTGTGTGTGTGTGTGTGTGTGTGTGTTGGCCGGGCAGTAGAGGAAGCTGTCGTGGGAGTGTCTTGCTCCTGGAGCTCCGAGGACAGATAACATTACCCTGCTGATGCTTACATAACTTCCAGGCAGCGCCACGTCATGACTGACCCAGACACACGTACATGCACAGATGCGTGCACACACACACGTGCATGAATACAAATACTCATCTAGATCAGACAGCAGCCTCCACGGGGCTCCGATAGGATATACACAGATTTGTGTGTGTCTGTCGGGGTGTCTCTCTCTCTCTCTCTCTCTCTGTGTGTGCTTTACTTTTACAATTTTTTTTAAGTCTATGTATTTACTAATGATTTTTCGGTGTATTTTTGGGAAATCCATCTGAGTGTAGTTGTTTTGTATGTAGGTCAGCTCACAAACAGACTTTGGTCTAACTCCAACACCACACACACACACACACACACACACACACACACACACACGTACACGAATGCACGCTTTCCCCAAGAGGTTCAGTGTTTCCTTTCAATGTGGCGACCACATGTGCAGTCCTGAAATGAGGGGAAAGTTTTGAACTTCTTCTCCAAAAAGACGAACACTGCTTCAGCCTGAGAGACCGAAACCCAAACTGATCCACATTCAGTACTCACTCACCATTAGCATATCGATTGATAGATTTGTGATGGGTGACTGCGTGTTCATGCCGTGTTCATGCCGTGCACAGAGGTAGGGGCGCTATTACGGATGCAAGTAATTGTGCGTGTGTGAGGCCTGGACTCTGTGTTTGTGTGTGTTTTTGGGGGGCCCAGTCGCAGCTGCCTTTGACAGCTGCATGATGGGAAACATCTGATGAAACGTTGCATCATCTCCTCTGTCTGTGTGAATGTATGTACAGGACAGCTGGACTGTCGCTGCAGCTCAGCGTAGACCATTTGCTGCTCGTCTGAAAGTCCGTGCGCGTGGTAAAGTGTCCGACAGGATGTTTACCGTGGACATGTGTGTATACTTCTTGTGTAAATCTTTAGCAACAAAACTTAAACCTACAGAGGTGAGAAATAAATTACTTGTGCATCTGTATGTGTGTCATAGAAGTGCGGAGGCCGTACTGTCTTTTTCTTGGAAAGTCAACTTGGTTAAATGGCTACCTGACATTTCCTCCTCCAACTAAGTAATTGTATGTAGCCTGCACTCTTCTTCAAATGGGAATCTTTATTTTTTTCTGGTTTGAGTTTTATTGCTCGCTGCTGTTTGTCAGTGTTGTGCTTCGTCTCTGTCCACAAAACATAGTTTGTCATCATTCCTGTGGTCTTCTTGGTTGCTTTAGCAGTGACTAAAATATGTGCACACCCTACTGACCCCTGAGTAAATGCACATATGACCGGGGGTTTAAGATTTATTTCTGTGACTCTTGCAGTAGGATTGTTTGCTCACAGATGTAGTTTTGTGAGATTAATAATAATAATTCAAAGGCACTGGGACCTATTATGAATTTAATGATGCCTGCAGCAGTTTAACATTACTTTAGTAGTCTACTCATCTACATTGATCACTGAGAAGAAGACTCTACCTGTCTCAACACAGCATTTAACATTATAATGGTGTTGTGGCTTTACTTTTAAAATCCCACCGCTGCAGGGCTCCTCCGGTTGGCTCACAGTCGAGACAGTCTGAATCCCAACAGACTCTCAGACGCATTTATTTTTTCACTTTTCACAAACAAAAGAATATTTCAACACATGCAGACTTTTCACATCAAGCCAAAGAGCGTGATAGACTGATAATCTACACAAAAATAAGATTGTTATTCACTTATAAGTCAAAAGAAAAAACATTCTATGAGGCACAGTAATGAGGCACAAAAGTGTAGTTCAACATTATATACTCACTGCATGTAAAATAATTAAATTGATGTGTGCCTACGACTTAATTTGTTTTTAATCATGATTTGCAAGACATCATTAATTTTCCAAAATTGCTAGAACATGTCATTGTGACACAACACAGCTGAACAATTCATGATAATATCGAATAATAATAATAATGTTATCACCAAGCACAAGTTCTTATAATGTTCTTAATATTAATGCGAGGCAAGGTCCGGTCAGGCAACAACTATACAACTGTATCTGTTTACGTGGGAGTATAGTGGAAACAAAGTACTTATCCAGATCCTCCTGGAAATCCACAGGGGGCCCGATTACGCACAGACAACCCCTTCAGTGATTCAGGTAATTCAGTGATGTCACCACACATGCAGGATATGAACTCATAATTGATCTCTGACAGTCAGAAGCGGAGGAAGCAACAGATGGAAGATGAGAAGGAGCTGTGTGTATGTGTGTGCGTGTGTGTTTGTGTGTGTGCAGTTGGTGAGCTGTGTTGTCTAGGATTCCAGGAGGATTAGCCAGAGGAAGTCGTGACTCTATTTGTGGTGCTTAAAGGGCAAAAGCGGGAGGAAAGACCGGAGAGTGACGTTACCACAATGTGGATCAAGGAGCACATTGACTTAATATGTGCACGTGCAAACACACACACTGACGTAGACACACACGGACACACACGCGGACACAATTACAACCACTCAAATCCACAACTGCTTGATTATCCAGAGTCTTTCTAAATGGCAGTCAGTCTAATACTATAAGACGTATAGCTGTGTGTGTGTGTGTGTGTGTGTGTGTGTGTGTGTGTGTGTGTGTGTGTGTGTGTGTGTGTGTGTGTGTGTGTGTGTGTGTGTGTGTGTGTGTGTGTGTGTGTGTGTGTGTGTGTGTGTGTGTGTGTGTGTGTGTGTGTGTGTGTGTGTGTAGGTTTATAGGACAAAGACTGTCTTGTATTTTGGGGAGGGGTTGGGGGGCAGTTGGGCCTGTTGGGTCCAGTCCTGGGGGCCAGGGATGGGAATGTTAACCGTGTGTGTGAGCAGAGGAATGCCGCTGTTTGCTGAGTGAAGAGCACAGAGGCAGCAGAGACTGTCTAAACACACGTCTGTTTGCTGAGAGAGAGACGGAGAGTTTACTGAGATACAGAGAGTGTGTGTGTGTTTGAGACAGTGTGTGAGCAAGAGGAAAAGTGGCTATGAGCAGTGATGGAAAGAGGTTTGAGGAGTTGTGTGTGTGTTCTCCACATGCTATGACCTTCTACTCAATGAGGACTTTCATATCCCTCCTCGCTCGTCGACATGGTGGGGAGCAGACAGGACTGAGAGACGTCTGTCTCTCCATACCTGTGACACAAACACACAAACACACGCACAGTGGACTTTGCTCAGGTTGTGTTTATGTGTTCATAATTGTAAGTATTTACTGTACGCTTACCTATTTGTTTTTGGCCGGTGAGAGGTCAGGAAAGAGGGGATGATTCAGGGAGGCTGGCAGAGAGAGGGAGAGTAACGAAGGGGCGAATAGGGAAAGGATGAAGCAAGGAAGGAAGGGAGGGATGAAGTGAGTAATTGAAATGAAAGTTGCATGAGTGAGTAATAGGTGAAGGGAGTGAGAGAAAGAGAGAGAGGGAAGTTCTTGCGGGAGGAATTCCTGATACGTGGAATGGAGGGATAGAGGAAAAGGGTGGAAAAGATGGCGAGAACACAAGGAGGCTGAGACAAGATGAAAATAGAAGTAAAATGATCAGTTCCCTTAAAATACAGAAGTAAAAAAACACATTTTGTCACTCGTAGCCGGTAAATGAGAAAACGTGAACGTTGTGTAAATGAGGTGAAATGACCCTTTAAAGAAGGAGCCTGTTTGACTGGCGTCTGTACGGGCAGAAAATATTAGTGTGTCTTGCATGTGTTTTCATAGGTAGTGTGTGTGCGTGCGTGTGCGCGCGCGTGCGTGCGTGCGTGCGTGCACTGTATGATTTATTCTGAGGCCAGGTCGGCCTCTAGCTGTCCCAACGGGGTCCCAATGACTTTACCAGCCGCAGACCTCCATCATGGAGAGAGACGGTGGTGCGGGGAGAGATATGGATTGTGGAAAAGTCAACATCATTATCAAGCTGCAGATTCAATTAGATTTTCTTGCTTCTCGTTGGGATGGAGAGATTTTTTTCTTCCTTCCAGCGATTAGTCATTTGCCATCGTTCACACAACAAGATGCAACTTTGCATTTACATTTAGATTCATGTGTTTTTGCTTTTTGAGCCCATGCACGTGGGTTGGAAGGAGTTTGAGATGGTTGCTTTCTTCAGCGTTTGTTAGTTAGTTAGCAAGATTTCCAAAAAACACACTGAACCAATTTCCATGAAACTCGGTGGAAAGTTGTGGTTTGGGTCAGGGAAGAACTTAATAAATGAGGATCTGGATCAGGGGGCAGATCCAGGAATTGTTTGCAATTTCTTAAACATTGTGAGATAGGACGCTTTTCAACTTTCTTTCCTCGATTTCTCAGAGAACAATAATGAATCTTGATGTTCAGACATATTCAGGCAACTAATATTTGCAGTGTGGACATTTTGGTGCGGTTCTAAATAAAAATCAGGGTCTGGTGAATTTAAATGTGGTTTCATAAGGAGACCGTTGGGCCTTGATGGAGCTACGAGCTCTACCCCTCAAGTTTATTTATGATTTAACCTTTATTTAACCCATAAGTCCCTTGACATTAATATCTCTGCTTTTGAGGGAGACCTGGCCAAGAAAGCACAACATTTCAATATTTTATCAGAAGCTACATACATGCACCAGTGCTCTCATGAATGAAACAGGACAAAACAAGATCAGATAGTAATTTCTGGACCTTCTACATAATAAACTTTAGTCTTATACAAACTGAATCCATCTATGTCGCCTTCCCTGTGCCACTGTGTGGTCGTGTTTGTGTCCCTCAATGTTGATTGACAAATGTAAATGAGAATTTACTTCATTGTGAGCTGCCTGGTTAAATAAATAACCCCCCCACCCTCTCTCTCTCTCTCTCTCTCTTCTCTAGGTCCTGCTGAGGTTCCCATGATGTCCCCAAATGGGTCGATCCCTCCCATCCACGTCCCCCCAGGATACATCTCACAGGTTAGTTTGTTTGTGTCTTTTTCCTGAGTCTGATAGTTGCAGACATTTCCCTTGTTTATCTCATGTTTGTGTAAAGTGGGAGTTTCAGGCAAAAGAAGAGACTGCTTTTAATTAGCTTGTGGTTTGTTTTGCTAAAAAACTATTTCTTAAGCTCGGGATCATGTGGCCTAGTGTTGACTCGTGTAATCACATTGTTTATAAGTATAAAAGGTGTGAGAAGTTGTCAAAGATATATTCAAGCTTTATGCAATGTGCATGGGGGCTAGTTGAGCACTTTGCCTTCTCGTTCCTGAAATGCAGCGAAGAAAATGAAACTAAAATGATGTATTTACAGCCAGTAAAATGGCTGCTTTGCAAGGATGAAGTGAATCCAGCTGCCAGATGGCTCATAGACTTCTAGCTCTTATACTCTACGGTGTTTGTTTTTGCTGAACAACCACCAGAAGTGGGTCAAGTGCTCATCATAAAGCATTAATATGATGGACGTCATCCGTCCTCTTCCTGCAGTCGGCAAGAAAGAGAGAGACGTATCCAAGGCAACCTCCTCCCTAACCGGAGCACCGAGCAGGAATGTGCTGAATGTCGAGGGGGCTTTTGTTTCTCCGACTTTCTCACGTGTTTGTGTCCGATTGTTCTCGAGCAGATGCCGTCGCAAAGATATCAAAACAAGACCTTTTTCTCCACTTAATCTTGGTGTTTTGGGAAGATTATGACATAATTAACTGGTTTAAGTGGAAGTCTGACATGTTAGTGGTGTGGTGGTGTTTAAGGTTAGTGGATGAACACAAGTCTATGGACTGTCCTCACCAGTGTAGTGTTGCAACTACATCTGTGGTCTGCATGTGGTGGGATTGTGGTCCTATGCCACTGGAAGTCAGGTCATTGGCTCACCGTGGGTGTGTGTTTGTGTTTGCTTGTGTGTGTGTGCGTGTGTGCGTGTGTGTGCGTGTGTGTCAGTGGGGATCGGGCCAAGTGTGAGCGGGAAACGCTGTCATTCTTACATAAACAAGCCTGATAGGAGAGACAGGCACGGGGTGGGTAGGTTTTTATGGGGGGGCAAGGGATGGAAGAAGGGCTGGATGGATGGAGAGAGAGAGAGAGAGAGAGGGAGAGAACTGCGGTTGTGGACAGTCGTGTGTTGACAGATGGATTTTGCACATGTTCTTGTGTCCTTGGTGGTTTGCGCTGATGGTTGTGTTGTGATGGTGGGTGTGCGGGGGCACATGTGCACGCATGTTTGTGCCGCCCACTTCTGTATTGTTTGCGATGAGTGTGCGTCTCCTTGTCGGTAAATGTCGTGTGGGTTCGCAGGTCGGTTCCACATGTACTCACGCAGGGACTTTGCCCTTGTTTTCCTGTAAACTTGTTGTTTTTCTCCTCTGCAGCGTAGGAGGGGATGAGGGGCCAATAGGGGGCCTCCTCCTCCTCCTCCTCCTCCTCCTCCTCCTCCTCCGCCTCCTCTTCTTCCTCTTCCTCTTCTTTTTCTCCCCCTCTCTTTTCTCACTTGGATTAGTTCTGTAACCCTCTTCCTCCCCTCCTGACCCTCTGTAATACTCTTGCTTCATGCTCTCTGTTTCTCGTATTCTGGCACTGAGTGTGTGGGGGTTTTAGGGTTGTGTTGTGTTGTGTTGTGTGGCGTGGTGTGTGTGTGTTTGTGTTTTGTTGTTGTTGGGGACCAGCAGATGACTTCCCCTCTCAGCGGGGAGTGTGTGTTTGCTCTCTGCTTGGAATGCAGGCCTGTGAAAGTGTCTGAATAGTTGTAGCTGTTTGTGTGTGTGTCTGTGTGTGTCTGTCTCTGTGTGTGTGTGTTCCAGTCCAGGAATGTGAAAGTGAATACATGTTAATTTGACACAGTTCTTTGCAACTTGTTGTTATTGAAATCTGCCGACCATCTGATGACAACATTGCAGAACTTGTTCTCATTGCTGTAAAGGACAAAGTGTTCTCATGTGTTGAATACATTGTGTGATTCCTTTCTTTATTATATACCCACCATTTTATAGAGAGGACACTTGTGTTCACACAAGTACAGACTGTAAATTACACTTTGGAGAACTTTTATTAAACTAGAATATTTGAATCTTGAAAATAGCCTGACAAATAATTGTAAAGATGATTTTAAAGGAATAGTAGGAAGAGTTTAATATTTGGTGAATTATTATTTTTCACTTTCTTGATACCACCAGCAAAAGAAGTGTTAAACCTATTTCTTTAAGACATTTTGGAGAGTTTTATGTATTTGAAATCCTGTGATATCAGTCCTTATCTAAAGGAGCGGATCCTCTTTAATTATGTGATTATATAAATAAAGAATCTTATCCATCCATCATTACTTTTTTCTTCCTGTCCCTGACCTGCCTCTTTCTCTCCTCTCTCCCGTAGGTGCTGGAGGACACCTCGGGGGTCCGCCGGGTGGTGGTGACGCCCCAGTCTCCTGAGTGCTACCCGCCCTCCTACTCCCCAGCCCTCTCCCCCACACACCACCTGCCCCCCTACCTGACTCACCCCCACTTCATCCCCAACTCTCACTCTTTCTACCCCCCTGTCAGCCCAGGAGACCTGCCCCCCCACCAGTACTACCAGCACCACCTTCCCCCCATGTACGGCGACCAAGGTACTGACGCGCTGACCAGACTTTATGGCTACATCCCCGAAATCCGGGTTTTTTTGTGGAATTATTAATCCAATTAAAAAATATGCTTTGCACTGATGTTGTTGTTTTAAATAAATCCTCTCCCCTCCTCTTCTTCTCCTCTTCCTCTCCTCTACCTCTCCTTCTCTTCTTCTTCTTCTCTTTCCCTTATTTCCCTTACTCTCCTCTTCCTCTTCCTTCTCCTTCTCCTTCTCTCCTGCAGAAATCATCCCAGTTTATGGGATGTCTAACTTCATAGGCAGAGAGGAGTACAGTAAGCCACAGCCCAAAAAGATAAGGGAACAGAGACAACTGGAGCGACAGAACCGACTCAACTCTCCCCCCTCCACTCTGTATAAGGGCAGCCTGGGGCCAGCACACAACGGATACAGGTGACCACTAATCAATGGGTTGACTTTTTGATTTTATTCAGAGCGCGGCCGATAAAAATCGTTGTCATATTGGTATCAGTGTTTATGATTGTTGATATGCGTGAACATTTTTATTTTATTACTCTAGCGATGCAGAAAAACATTTGTCGGAAATTATTTAATTTCATTCCATCACCAAATATTTGTGGTTCTATGATGATTTAAATCATTTATTTTTTTGTAGATGTTTTCAATGATCAATAAAATGTTTTACAAGTTCCTATTGGGACACAGAATTTCACACTTTTTCATGGGGAGAAAAATATTTAATTAATTTTGTGGTGATTTAATTTGTGATGCAGCAACAAATCACACGCCCCATTGCTCGGGTCGGTGGGGTCAGGGGGAGGCGTCGGCAGTCCAGGAGGGAAGAAGCCGGAGAGACGACTCCGCAGCAGTCCACGAAACGGTGAACCAGAGACACACACAGGTGGGACGCACACAAACACACACAGTTAGAGGAAAAAATACTTACTAAGCACTTTTAATAATAATAATAATAATAATAATAACTGTCAATGAACAGCAATGGTTCACAAAATCAAAGCGCCATGCTGCCGTTGGCCTTTTTCTATTTTTTTGTTTTTAAACTTTCGCTCTAAAACCAACACTTCCCTGTCGATCCTCTCTGTTTTCCAAACAGTGCGTATGTCTCAACGCACCACACAACCGGCTCATGTCTCTTTGTGAAAGAATAACTTCTATCCTCTCTGACCTCGTGCTCTTTGTCTCTGTGTGACCGGCTTTGTCCTCCTCAGCGAGATGAAGGGATCCAGTGGGGAAGAGTGCAGGGGGGGACTGAAGGTGGGGAAGGGGGCGAGAGGGGGGAGGGTTGTCTGGGTAACCACATAGCTGAACCCGTCCCTGAGCGCTATCGTTTTACCCTCACTACAATACTGGCCTTGTTGGTGAAGGCTGAGCCACAGGGGGGGAGGTTGGCTGAGAGAGTGGGGGGGAGGTGAAGGGGAGACGGGGGGGTCGCATACCTGCCGAGTCCTGCTGGAGATGAAGGAAACCTTTGAGCTCCGAGATTCAGATGCCGCAGCTCGGCCTTATCACACATGCACATGAGAAAAAGTGCACACGTGCAAAGACATTAGGCTGCACACTCACTTCCTTGTGGTACTTTTCCTCTTTAATGACATGTCTTTTGACATGTCAGACGTATGTATGCGTTATTAAAAAAGAGCAGACCGTCTCATTTATACTCTCGCACACATGGCCGTCTGTCGAGGTGATGACAGGGAAAAACGTAGAGGGATGCATAAATTCATCCTCTCGATCACTGTAACTGTCGGGGTCTTTTTTTTTTCTCTTTGTTTAAATTTACTCTCCTCGTAAAACGTCGGTTGAGTGTCTCGCAGCGTGGCGTCACATCAGAGGAGTATTTGATCTCTGCCAGGTGTGGGTGTATCTGCGTGTCCCGCATCTATGAGATCTCAGCGGAGCTATCATTCCCACATATAAGGAAAGTTTATGTAACCACGTCGTTATCTAATTTTACTGTAACAGAATTGTATCTATGTTTTGGACTTCTTATATATATTGTATACTCTTATTTTTGAGATATCCGTCTTTGAGAGTTTCTGCCTCCACGTCAGAAGCTCTGCAGTGACTGGACCTTTGTTTCTGCTGCTCACAGATTATAAATTTACAGCTGTTCCCAGAATAACAATCTCCTGGTCGATCTGGACAATGCACACGACGCACTTTCAAAAGTTTTCGTAGGAGACTGTTTTTACAGTAGAAAGTAGATCCTTAGATAAATTGTTTCTTTAAAGCTGAGACTAGATGTTTGTTTATTTAGCAGGATAACGCAAAAACCTACTGGATGGAATTTTGTGGAAAGGGTCAGGAGGCAGATCCAGTAATGTTTTTTTGGGGGGATTTCTTTAACATTGCGACATTTTCGTTGATTTCTCAGAGAATAATTCATGGATCTGAGAAAAACAAAGCAAAACAAGGTTCAGGGAATTGATATGTGTGAATGTGTCAACTTTCGTGTAGCTTGATTGAATTTAATGGGACCGCTGGGCCTTGGTGGAGATATGTGCTCATGATCAGATTAACTAACAGTGTTGATAACTGATATCTCACTCAGTATAAGTACTTTAGAGGATCATTGTTTTTCAGTCTCTTTTGCTTTTTGGACTAAAGAAGCAGTTTGGAGACTTTATCAACTACAAAATTTACCAATTAATCAAAAGACAAAGACCTCTGTTCACTGCAAGGTCTGCTGGGTATTGAGATTAGTAGGGAATTCGCTTTTTCAAAGACATGTTGCATGATTGTATTATTCATTGGGGTTGAAGCAGACTTATTTACACAGTTTTAGAGAAGGACATTAGATAACCAGCAAATAAAACCAAAATTTTAGTTTTATTAGAGTTAAGTAAGGAACCATATTTTGTTTTGCGTAAATTGACCCTTTAAAAATATCTCCTTGATCATTTGGTGTAATTAGTGTCATCACACAAAACTGTATTTAAACCTACAAACATATACTCATAAACATATGTTAGCAAATGCAAACCCGTACATACAGAGGAGGCAGTGTTTGACTGCACAGCTTCTTGCACACGCACACACACACACACACACACACACACACACACACACACACACACACACACACACACACACACACACACACACACACACACACACTCATGCACATACCAGAATGCCACAAACACAACAGAGAAGCGTCTTAGAGGAGTGCCAAGGGAGGAAAAGAAAAGCAAGGTCGGCAGCTCGGTCTTTTGAGTCTCACAGCTTCATGTGGCTCGAACAACGATAACACACTGTAACAGTCGAAATTATAAAATGTGCATTTAACATATTCTGAGATTGGCAACAACATCACACTGCGTGTTGGATCCTTTCCGTTAGTTGGAAAGCATGCCCCCCCTGGACGGGTGCAGTGCAGGACCCTTCCTCTCGCTCCCGACTCATGAGCCGTACAACCGGGCCTGGTAAGGTTGGAGTGTATGTTAGCTATACACTTTTCCACACGCTTCACCTCCACCCACACGGACCCTAAGCTGTTACAACACATGACGGGAACATGTCAGCATGTTGTCGGTTGTCTGTTCTGGTCTACGAGGGTCTCAGTACTAGGGTGGAGATCAGGCTGAGTCAGCTACATGTACCACACGCACACACACGGAAACACACATGCACAAACACCCCGTGACTGGGCTTCCTGTAAAACAATCAGAGCATGAGGGTCCAGAGGAATGGCGGGAGGCAGGGGTTCAAACAGAGAGAGCAGAGGAATGCAGGATTTGAAGGACAGATGAGAGAGAGAGAGAGAGAGAGAGAGAGAAGAGAGAGAGAGAGAAGGGAGATGGATGGAAGGTTTGTAAAGAGAAAAAAAACTAAAATAACCAGAACTCCTACATCACAGGGTTCAGAGAGATGGAAAGACGGAGAGAGAGAGACGGAGAGAGTTTAAGAGCAGAGTACAAACATTCCGACAAAGTTGCTGCTTGGCCCGGTTCATCCATGTAGGGTCCAACCCAGAATACCACACACACACACACACACACACACACACACACACACACACACAGCACCGCCTACGCTTTGCCCTTGATGCCCTTGGTCTTGTGTGTGTGTGTGTGTGTGTGGCTCCTGCCCCGGTGCCAGTGAGGCAGCAGGCTGACTTGGCGAGTGCAGTGACCATTCCCCAGTAAAGCAGCTCTTCAGGCCCCTTTTTTTCCTCAGAACTGTGCTGCTCGCTGAGCAGAAACAGATGTGGGCCCCGTCCCCTCTGTTCCTCCATCTTGGCTCCGCATCATCACCACCGCAGATCCTGTCTCTCACTCCAAGAAACTGGGATTTCACTAGAAACAGATGGAGCAGCACCTTCGGCTCCTCCATCTTTGGTTCTACGTCATTGCCGAGTGCTGTGAATTCAGGAGAAAGCAGATGTGAGCGGTGGCTGCTGTGTCCACCATGTTGGCCCAGTGAAGAAAATAACAAAGGTCTTAGATATTCCAGTGGTCTGCTGTCATGGTTTGAGCACAGTGGAAACATATTTAAGTAAAAAAAAAAAAAGCGTATGACTTGCTTTGCTTTCTTTTGAGAAATTTTTAGTTGCACAATTTTTCCTCTACAAAAAAAAAGAAAGGAAAACATCTCACATGTCTTCAGTGTTGACACAAGTGTAACAATTACAGTATCATTTTTTTAATACTAAAACATAATGTAACACGAGTGAACAGAATTAGTTTGCGACATGTAACTGACATTTATCTACTGGTCACAACTTTTGTTAGATAAAGAATGTGTTTCTAGAGCTGTTAAGTTTCTTCTTTAAAAGTAAATATCACTTCACAACTTAAAACATAATATTTAAATCCATGATCTGTATTTTGCCTATAATTAATTGAAATTATGTAATTTACTTATTATTATTATTATTATTTATAAAAAAATACTCAAGAATGAAAGCAACATAAAGCTAATTGGTAGCTTTGTCTAATGGTTGTAGCAAATGGTAATATATGTAGTTAATGGATAATTTAAGTGCTTTAAAAATTGGGCTTACACATTCAGTCATTAATAAAATATTGACTTCAATACTAAAATAAAAAGTTAGCAGGTTTCTCACTATATGAATTACTGCACATTAAATCTGTGCTTGTATATGTTGAGGCTTTGCTGGGAAACAGAACAGTCCTGCTTCTCTCCAGAGGGTCAGAGGTCAAGAGGTTCGTCTGAGGACCAGTGAACCGTTGGACTTACATCATTGTCCTGCCGGAGAATGATAAACGTTATCCAGAGGCGTTGTTTACAATGAGGAAATTCAATAACTCATCTACAGAGCAATAGGAAGATATTTCATTAGTTACTGCTCATAAAGCTTTTAGAAATGCTGCTTTACCAGGAGGGTAAATCATTTTGTAACCATGAAATGTAACGGGAACAACAGACAGATCCACCACTGTCATTTGTCATTTTCTTCACTGAGCTATTTCTCTACTCTTACTTTGAAAGAGTTTCCTACCAACCAAGTAGCAGTGAACAGTAACAGTTTAAAATCAGTCGTAAAGCAGAAGCTTTTCAAAGCTCTGTAGTTTTGCTGATGTCATCCTCATTAGCTCTTGTGGCCTTTGACCGAGTCATGACTCAGCCTTTACTTCAACATCAGGCTCGTCTCCCGGTTCCTTCGGCTCTAAACGCAGCAACAGGCCTGGAAATGCGTGAGCACACACCCAGCCGTCCCCTGACCGGACTGTTTTGATGTGGATCGCCATGGCGATAATCTCAGCCTACCCCCCGCCCTCACAACAAACTCCAACCCCTTCCCTCAAATCCAAATACGGCTATGTTTGCAGGGCAAGATGGAGGGCAGCGGGGTCAGAGCGAAGGGACGGGGAAGAAGAGAGGACAGATAAGAGGAGAGAAAGGGGAGAGGAGAGAAATGAAAGGCAAGAAACTGGGGGAATGAAAGAGCCAGAATGGGGGATGTACAGAAAACGGAAAGAGAACAAGGGATGGCTTCACCAGCAGAGGAATGTCTTTCCCGCTGATATCATGTAACAGGACTAGTGGGATTAGAAGGGGAGGTTGTTCTCGCCGGTTACAATGAGCACAGCAGACATTTCCCTCATTCAGCTGAATGGACCTTGTGATACAAGCGATAAACGCACCACGCCATCGGGCCGCAGCAGCCGGCCGCTCCGTATCAAGCAGAAGTGGGTTACATAATATTTAGTCTGTTTGACTGCTTCATCCGGATTGAATTGAGTTTGTCCCGATCAAGTTAAGTAATTCATCAGATGAAATGCACAAACCCTCCAGACGTCTAAGGCAGATCCAGTTGGAATTTTAAGACTCGTGAGTCATTGGGTTCAATCAATCACTAGTTTTAGTGATTGATTGTAAGTCGCTTTGGATAAAAGCTTCGGCTAAATGAAATGTAAAAAAAGTAATGTAATAGTTTTAGTTTCAAAAAATCACACCAACAGAACTTTTGAGTTTAGGAGTATTTATAGCCAGTCTGGTCTGGACGATGATGGCACGAGAGAAGCTTTTGTGTTATTGTTAAAATGTGCTGATGTTCAAAAAGTCCTGATACACAAACTGAAGTACTTACAAGTTATTTTTAAACACCATATCAAATGTGCAACATTAACTTGGAAGGCGAAAGGCTTTAGCTCGCTCAAGAAGTGAGTATCCCTATAAAAACAACATGAACAAAGTATATGCACGTAAGAACAATACAACCACACGTAAACAAATCCGATGTCAGGTGTTGATTATATAAAATAACAACATAAAATCCAGCAGAGTCGGATTGAAGAAGAGAAGTTTGACAATTTTTTGCGTTAAGTGCAGAGAGTCAGGACACAATATAAGCGTTTGTTTAATACGTGCAACTTGGCGACAGTGGATACTAGCTGCTAGTTACAGTATCAACCAAATCACCACGGTAACCAGGGTAATTACCAGAGTTTCATCCCTTGATGGCAACATGCAATTCTGCTTTCATGTGGATTGCTTTCAAAAAGTGGGAACAAAGAAACATGAAAATAATGTAAACCTATTTGAAGACAGCAGGTCAAATGGTTATTTTTGTTTTCCTGGTCCTCAATAATTAACATGTGGACTTAAGTGACCTTGCTCCATTTTTATTTCTGTCCCTATAATTCCCACAGTCTGCTGTTCTGCCTTTGTATGTCCCCTCTGTCACTCTCCCTCGTCTGCCTCTGCCGTCTGTCGGTCACACTTGTCTTCCGCTCCGTCCACCGGGCCGCAGTCACACTCTCAAAGACGTTTCTTCTTGGGCTGAGCGGGGTCGGATGGGGTCAGGGCTCTGAGAAACCCGTCCCCCATAATCCCTCGCTCCATGTGCCTGTCACGGCACGTACACCCTCGCGTAAACACTCGCGTATACTCGCGCTCTTCTTGGAAAAGCGGAGAGCATTTTGTGTCACTTGGCAGCTGAGACACTCATCTCCGTCCTGAGTGAGACGGCTGCAGTGGACAAGGTCTCTGTGTCTGTCTGTCCTAAATCCACATTCACACATGAAACCCGGTTATTGAGAGAAGCGAGGTTGAGGCAGGGAGCTGGTGAAAGCAGTTATGTGTTTATGCTTTGTTTGATTTCCAGCCGGAGTTGGACTTTGGATTTCATTATTTTAGGCACCGCGGCTCAAAAATAATGAGCTTTGTTATTATTGCTGTGAGTCGCTGCCGTTGAAATAGTTTCCTCGGACTTTGTCGGGCACACTTTTAGAAACCTGGTGAAACATCAGGTCTCTGTGGCAGAAATCTACCTTTTTTTTTTTTTTAACTTTATTCTCTCAACCCCCCCGATTCAGTAAAGTGTGTTTCTCCTTTGCTTGAACCCCGATACATCACGTTTCTGCAGAAAGACGACAACAACCCTGTCGCTTATTTGCGTGTCTGCCTCTGTATCTGTGTCCTCCTCTCTGGTTTGGGTTTGATTTTGGATTTTTAATTTAGATTTCCTCTGCTTGTGTGCCAGGCTCTCTGTCTGTCTCTCCCTCTCTAATCCCCTTTATAAACCATCAGGACTCTGGCCATGAGAACCAAACCTTCACCATGACAACCACAATCTCAGGCATGTCCCCAAAGACTGTGTCTGGTGTGTGCGTGCGTGCGTGTGTGTGCGTGCGTGCATGTGTGTGTGTGTGTTGCCCAGCTGTTGAACAGATGGAATGCTTGCTATGCAGCAGATGATAATGGTGTGGAATTCAAGGTCCGTGCTCCTTGCTCCCTCCATTTTCCTCTTTTCTGTCCTCTCCTCCCTCCCTCTCTCTCTCTCTCACTCTCTCACTCCGTCCCCACTCCTTCCCCTCTGTCCACTTCTGTCTGTCCTCCCTCTCATCTCTCCCTCTTGCTCCTTTTTCCAGCTGAGTGTTCGTCACTTTGCTTTGTTCTCCCTGATTAGAGGCTTCTGAAGATGGGGATCATATCTCGCTTCGTTCCTTCAGGACTGCACTCACACACACCCTGTGCCTTTTGGCCGTGTGTGTGTGTGTGTGCGCGTGCAGTGGGGGCTGAGTGAGTGACCGTTGCCACATTTTTCACATTTTTTTCCAGGCCTTAAAGGTCTTTTTTCTGTCTCAGCGCAGACAGACTTTGTCTAAGAACCACAGGCTGTCATGCAAGAGGAATGCAACCTCAATGCAATGTTAAAGTGACTCAGTTTTACTGTAGCTCTTTTAGCAAGTGACGCCATTAATGCTGAAGTGTGTAGGTGTGAGATATTTTTTAAAAGATTCTTGTAAACATGCCTCTGTACTTGGGAGAACTGAGGAAGGGAGGAATGAATCAAAGAGACAGACTGACGTCGTGTTCAGTATTTATGTGCTTGTAAATAATCCAGTGTGTGTTTCCCGACTTTTTTCCATGCACCAGAGCTGCTGTGTTAACTTATTTCAGATGCCTGGGGCTTTGGAAGAAAAAGTGACTGTAAGCTGGAATACTTCAGAGGCTGAGATCACCATGAACTCTCCTGATAGAGTTAATCAGGAGAAATGTTGAGCGACTATTAAAAACAAAAAAAAGCAAAGTCTGGTTTCTTTGTTTAACAATAATCTAATTTAAAGTGTTTGGAGAGATTTCAATTACAGTACAACAAGTACGATCAAAAATAACTTAATAGAAGAAGTTAGAAACCTTAAACATTTTGCAGTTATAGGAATAGTTTGACATTTTTGGGAAATGCATTTATCATTGTTGAGAGATAATGACACGGCTAATAAAAAATTAGCACATGGCGCCAGGCAGGTTCTTTGTAAACCTGTTTGTCTTTACCTTCATTTTACTTGTGCACATTTGAGAGTGGTTTCAATATCAATAGCTCTGATTTGTGCCTCTATAGCTTCTCAATAAACAATAATATTCATAGTTGTTACAGTAAAAACTAAGCCTTCTATCACTAAAGTGCCAGAAATCCTGATGACCTCATTACATTTAAGCTGAAGGTCTTGAAATAACCCTTTGGTTTTGTGAGATTACCCAGCAGACACCTGTGTTACTGTGTTGACGGACATTAAAGGTGAATTGGCAGTGGTGTAAACAACTTTCAGAATTGGCGACTCCTTTCACCTCCCACCGCTGTAGCATCAACAAAGATACTTTACATCTAACAAGTGACCTTTATGACCTCTAGGGCCACAACTATTGGTCATGTTATTGATGTTTCATTACTTTGATTAACCAATATTATTATTTTATGGTATAAAATGTCCAATGAAAGTGAAAAATGCCTCACACAACCCCACACAGCCCCACGCTGCGTCGTTAGATCGCGTTTTGTTTTTGTGTCGGTTGGACGCAGAGACTTTCGGTGTATAACTACTACCACCCTGAGATGAGTGGAGCGCATCTGCTGCGCGCCCTCTGATGATGTCACGTAAGGTTGTGTAATCCTTCGCCTCACATCTTCCTGAGCCCTCACCTTCCTCTCTCCTTTCATCCCTCCGTCTCTCCTCCTCTCTGTTGATTCCTGGCTCACTTTTTGTCTCTCAATTTCCTTATGATTCTGCACCTAATCTCTTACCCAGACTCCTCCTGCCTGTCCTCTCTCTCTCTCTCTCCTTCACCCTCTCTCTCTCGCTCTCTGCAGTTTGTCCTCCAGTGTCTATCGTTCTTCCTCTAAATCCCCCTCTCGCCTTGTTTTGCCTCAGCTCGCTGCTCCCCCTTCCCCAATTCCTCATTCCTCTCCTTTTCCTGCTGTCCGTTGCGCTCCCTCGCTCCGTCTGGCTGTCCCCGGTAATCAAACACAGGCGGTCAGACACAGACAGGATGTGAGGTCAGACAAGGAGAGGAAGTGAGGGTGCGTGGGCAGCACATAAACAGAGAAGAGAGGAGGTGAGGGACACAGAGGACAGAGGAGTGTGTGTGTGTGTGTGTGTGTGTGTGTGTGTGTGTGTGTGTGTGTGTGTGTGTGTGTGTGTGTGTGTGTGTGTGTGTGTGTGTGTGTGTGTGTGTGTGTGTGTGTGTGTGTGTGTGTGTGTGTGTGTGTGTGTGTGTGTGTGTGAACTGAGAAGAGATTCAGTTTCTGTTTCAGCGTCGACTCTTTGTGGTTCTCTTCTGTATTAAACACTTAAACATCTGGACCAAACAGCCACAGCGAGTCAAAACACTCAGCGGTGAAGTAAAGCAGTCGTGTTTTTCAAACTTTATTACCGGTCCCCTGAAATATTAAATAAATCTCTTCTGTCACAAACTGAGTTCGTGGGTTAGCCAACTTCTTTTCATCTCATATACAGTGTGGAAAACCGTAACCAGCAGAGTAACGTAACCACTGGATTTAAGATTCTTCAAGGTCCTGATTCAGAACAGAACCACTGGGTCGCTCTTAAATAAAACAGTTTAACCAAAGTTAGTGTATATATGTCATGTAATATATTGGAAATCTCTCTTACTTGTTTTTTATATAATTAATCCAGAAACTCGTATGGAAAAATAAGCAGCATAAGAAAAAAATGTTTATTCTGATTCCAATAAATGTAAATAGATAAATGGCAATTTAGGGTCCAGTACCTTGCCCAAGGACACTTCAGAATGCAGACTGGAGAGGCCGGGGATCGAACCACAGACTATTTTGATTTAAATGGGTGACCCACTCCACCTCTTGAGAGGAGATGAGATAAGATAAACTTTATTTATCCCAGAAATTCTGCAATATAGATAGAATGAGTTAGATGGGAGAACAAGTGACGGTAATGATGGGATAAAAAAGGCAATAAAATTTAATTTAATTAAAATACAGAGAATATGTAAATCTATATATTTTCACTTTTACACTGTTGAAGTGATGGTGCACGGCCGTGTCAAAGTTTAATCATCTTTATTCTTACTTTTCTCCTTGTACAATATATTCAAATTTAACATTTCTGAGTCAAAGAACTCCTCAGCAGTCGATTTCCAAAACTCATCGCCAAAACTGTGAACTCTCAGTTCGGTTCATCAGTCTCGGTTATTGTTTGATTTCGAACAGCTGTTGTTTGCCGAACGTGACGGCTGCAGCGATGCGGTCATGGAATCCTCGTCTTTTCTTAGCTGCACTTGACAAGTAGCTACAGGACGGCGGCGCTAAACGGCCCGTATTCTTCTCCTTCACTCAGCTGTGATTAATGGGTGGAATAAGCTGGGTCAGCCTATTAGCCGACAGAGCTGCTCACGTCTGAAGCTGTGAGTCCGGGTGTGATTTTATTCCATAAAAGACAAAAGTTCACCTCGGTCCAAATGGATGAAAGGGGATAAGTGTGTTTATGAAAAAGGTGCACTAATGAGCCAATGTGTCTTTAGCAGTGATGCAGAATGTGTGGTTCACCTCTTGAACTCTCCCAACGCACACAGACGCACACACGCACGCAGACAAACACGTGCACATGCATACACAGTAGCATAACTACCCACCTCATGTCACCCGTCACCAATCTACTGTAACCTGATAGTGGGACTTTAGAGACTCACACACACACACACACACACACACACACACACACACACACACAGACACACAGTCTCTCTCTCGTCGCTTTTTTCAGCTTGACACACACACAGACACACAGACACACAGTCTCTCTCTCGTCGCTTTTTTCAGCTTCACACACACACACACACACACACACACACACACACACACGCAGGTCAAGTTGAGGCTGTGCTTCCATGACATCACTGTTGCCATGACTCATAAGTGTACCCCCAGGCACAGTAAGGCCCTCTCCTCCACAGAATATGTCAAAGGGACTTAGCTACTGACACATACAAACACACACACACACACACAGACTCATTTAACACTTGCTCTAAACATACAGTGACGTTTGAAACACAAACTGGTTTGTACACAAATATGCATTGTGGTGTATGTGTGCGTGTGTGTTTTGTTTTTTTTGTTTCCATGTATGTGCAGTTTGTCCTCGTTGGTCCTGTATGACGGTACCACACATGATTTGTGTTGCTGACGCACACACACACACACACACGCAGTATCCAGTGTGATTTACCGCGGTCAGACGCAGATGGAGAAAGCAGATCTCCTCTGGTTGGAAAGATCTCAACTGCGAGGATCACACAGGCGGGAAACTTCCATTCGCCACACACACGTGCCCACACATGCACACACCCACACACCTTCATACCCACCCTGAGGGCAGTGTGCAACATAACCGGTGGAAAAGGGGGGGTCACCACTACCTAGTGCTCATGTGTTATTGTAAAGTACAACAATGATAATCAAAATCATTAATAGAAATACAAAGTTATATCACTGCCGAGTTTCAGTGGGTATGTTACTGAACAACCTTGTGTTTTCCTGCCACACGGAGCCTCGCACATGTTTATTATCTGGTGTCCTACAGCATTTTATTCTATATTTAATATTATAATGCTGTTTTTCTGTAAAAGTCCAGCTTTATAATGAGCAGTCATTACACAGATAATAGCTTTATGCTCAGTGTCATGTCAGGCATAACAAGTCGTGCTGCAGAGCTACAACAGCACTGCTGACGTCACGTCATTCTCTGGATAATTACTCTCATGTGTGGGGACGGTGGTTTGAAAATGATCCATAATAATGATTAGGATAATGATGTCTATGAACTAATGACTCCAGAGAACAAAATAATCACCGGGGGCTACAAGTCATTTTCATACAGTATTTTTTTTTTTTTTTTTTGAATGGGTGATCCCCCTTTTATCTGCTCCAGATCAGGAATCTGGACCTAATGCTTCTCTATATGAGCTCTGGATAATTCAGTGATTTTCCCGGCCGGGGGTTTTGTTCTTCATGACTCGATGAGACGAAATAGGTGGAAGAAAACAAGTGTTGCATCACACTGCATTAGACAACACAAGAATCTAGGTCTGTTTTGAGCTATTTCTGGGGTGTTTTTCTTCCCCACAGATGACCGAGTTGGATAAGATCTTTTCACAGGCAGATATTAGGGGACGATTAGGGGGTCAAAGTGCATCTAATCAGGCTTTCCCCCCCCCCTCTAATCTACATCCAAACCTTGGCTGACTCTGGACAATAATTAGACACAGATTAGATTAAGAAAAAACCATTTAAAACACAATAAACCTCTGTAACAATCAACAGATGTTTTTTTTTGTGTGTGTTTTCTGCAAAAATTGTTGATGTGCGTCTTTCTCAAACTGTGGATGGTGGAAATGTGCAGACAGATTGAAAGTCTTGACTCCACCTGCGGCTGCGTCTGCCCTCATGAGTCAGTCGCTCTTATTTTGCTGAATGCAACGTACAAACCGCTTATAGTGGACTTTTAGTAATCAATGTATTTTCCCTTGTCTCTGTCTCCTCAGATCATGATTCAGAGGGGAAGCGTGTTCAAGACATGCTGTCTACAATCGACAAACCACAGGTCGGTACACATCCTCCCACAGCTGCTGCACGCACGCACGCGCGCGCGCACACACACACACACACACACACCTTCAACCCAATAATAACCACTTTCATCAATCACCTCCGTGTCTGGTGCAGTCATAGCTGGCACCAGTTTTGATATCTTTCCCATATTTCCACCCTGTCTGTGTGATTAACACAAAAATCAGACGATCGCACAAACAAAACAAATCTGTTGTGACAGACTTTGTGCAGCGTTGTCTTTTTTTCAGACCACGGCTCATCCAAGCTCTTGCCCAGCCTGGCCACACGAGGGCAGCATCTGCTCATCCATTTGCTTCCTGCTCTCTATCGGCTGAAAAACACTGTAAACACTGTAACGGCCCTTTTCCTTCCCCCCCCAGGAGGGATGTGGATGTGAGTGAATGAGCTGCAGACATGGTTTACCAGAGAGGAATCGCTCACTGCCGCTGTTAAAGCGGTGTGGTCAGCAGGCTGTGTGCAATTGGACCATTTGATATCTGTGGGTTTATATCAGTGGTTGTAATAGATTGTGAGGACGCAGCCGTGAGAGAAGGAGAAAATGGAGAATGGAAAAGAGGAGATATTATTCAATACACGAAACAGACCAGAAGTTAACGTAGGGTGGTAGTGTACCTGCTCTAATTACCTCAGATGGCCTTTCCACTGATAGAGTAGCATTATTGTAGTTGATAGTCAGAGGGGGAAAAAAGAGAAAAACAGCAATTTTAAGATATTGTTTATTTTTGTGTGTCATAAACTTCAATGACTCTAATGCATTTATAGAAGAGGCAGCAGTCTGTAATGGGTCATGTTCCCCCTCAATGGAATCAACCCACTCTTGTGGTCGCAGGTGTTGCAGAGCCGGAGCTTATGTGACAAAGTACTTGATTTAAAAATCTTCACGATATTATGTTGCTCCTCTGGTTGTAGTGTGTGGTTTTATATCAAAAACAAGTTTCCCATGAGATCTGGTCTGTACCATGTTCACTGTTGAAGCAAGATGCATCAGTGGCGACATTAACATGCACATAGCAGCCTGATCATTGCCGACGGTCACCGTAAGGTATTATGTTACATTCATATTTCTAATCCCATGCTGGCGTCCAAACATAGACTGATTGATGGGTGAAGAGGCCTCCTCCAAATCTGATTAAGTCAAAGGCTATTTCTCAAACTGATCTCAACCCACCATCTCTTCAATACAGAGGCATTTTTTATGTTTAAATCTCCTTGAAAGTTGTGGTGGGCGGGCAACTTCACTGTCAAACACAATGGAAAGCGATTTGCACTTCTCTTTAATAAATTCGTTATTTTGTCAAAAAGCTAGACAGGTGCACGGAGAGACGCAGACCTCCACAAAGGCTATGTCGCCATGTTAAAGGGAGAGAATAAAATAATGGATCTCCCAGTTTATCTGGATCCACTTCAAAATTGTAATGTTTTCCTCCTTGGCCACCCTTCCACTAAGTTTCAATAAAATCTGTTGAGTAGTTTTTGCAAGATCATACAAACAGGAATGGAAATGTAAAATCCTTTGTGGAGAGAAAAATGCGACTAAGGACAAGGTGAGAGTTTTTTCCAGTTTGCTAAAGTCTGTAATTTTAAACTCACTCAATAAAAAGTTATGTTAGAAAAGTGTCTCAATGGATTAATGCGTATGACCAAACTAATGAAAAGGAATTAGTGAAGGACACTTAAATTGATGATGATCCATCACCCAGGACCACTACTGACTGACTGACTGACTTTATTTCTGTGTCATGCACATTATATGTCCAGCCCAAAAAAGCCTTACAAGAAAATCATTATTCAGAAAAAGAAACCGAACAAAAGAAAGCAGAGCAGCAGCACCAGTAACAAAAACATGTTTTTTAAGATTTAGAAACAAAGGGAGCCGAACTATAATAATTATAAATACACAATCATTCCATTCTGTCATCATCAGTTGGAACAGATATTTCATGTAATGTAGATAATCCTAACTCGTCAAATTAAGAACAATAAAGATGTAGTCATATACAACTGAACATTACATTTATAACATAATGTAAAGTGTTTTGTTAAAAGCAGTTATTATGTGATCGAGAATCAGACAGAAATTAATTTACAAACGGTGATGAGAGGATGAGGGATGGTGATGAAGATCCACAGTATTCTGTACTACCCTGTGTGTACTGTACTATACTGAAGACCCCTCGACTTCACTGGTCTTTGCTCAACCGTCTGTCACACTCAGACAATGAACAGGCTTCTCTCAGGGTCAAAGGGTAACAGGAGAAACCTCAAAATGGCGTCCCTCATCCTTCACTTCTTTCTGCTTTCTGCCATTTTCTCCCTCTGTCTTTGCACGTCAGGTCGTTGCGAGCAAAACTATGACTTCACTTACATTCCATCAGATTCTCGGTAAAATGATCTCGTGAAAACTAAACATCATGATCAAGAATTCTCAACGAATACAATGAGTGTCTCATTGAGTGTTGCAGCTGAATCCCCCTCAAACGTGCACACACTTGCAGTCGGGTGCACAGACAGGCTGTCAAACACACAAACAAGGAGGCCTCTTTGTTTGTGTGTGTGTGTGTGTGTGTGTTCGTTCATGTTAATTCTCATGTACGTTCCTGGCCTGGAAAGAAGAGACAAATCTGGAGTAATGGTTTCAAAGACACACTGGTTCACTGTGACACACACACACACACACACACACACACACACACACACACACACACACACACACACACACACACACACACACACACACACACACACACACACACACGTAGACACACTTGAAGAGTAAGATATACATGTACAGTAAAAACACCCGGATTTTATCCCCCCGTGCGTAAACAAAAGTTACAGTTAATACAAGGTAAAAATACTGTATAACATTCACTGTATATGTTTTGTGTGTCTTGCAGGTGTCCAATGTGCAGGCGCGGGCCGCACGGCTGTCCTGGGCCCCCCCGGTAGGGCTGGTGAACAGGCATAGTAACGGGATGCCTGTGTCCTGCTCCTACGAGGTCTCTCTCTCGGATAAGGGACGAGATGGAAAGTATCGCCTCATATACAGGTAGGACGCACAACGCTAGAGGAACACACCGTACAGACGGAGTTCACATCAGGTCGACTGAAGCTCACGCTCTTCTGTGTGTGTGTTTCAGTGGCGAGGAATTGGAGTACCACCTGAAAGACCTAAGGCCAGCGTCAGACTACCACGTACGGTAAGGAGGTTTCTGACCTGACTTACCCGTCCATCTTTATTTAAGTTTTTCTACTCTACCTCTTCTTGTCTTTGTTTTACCTGCCCGATTCACATGCTCCTGATTGAATATGACTCAAACTGAATAGAGTGTCACTCTGCAGCTACGGGGTCTATAGGAATAATCTTGATATCTGTATAAAGTTAACACTTGTGAGATCTCTGATGTTCAGTATAAATGTCACTGGGTAAAGATAGAACACACATTTCAAAATAAATGAAAGATTTCATGTCCACGAGTGAATATCTGCTGTGTAATAAAAATGCAGTTGTTGCCTAAAACCTCTGGCTTCCTGTAGCACAACATCTGAACATCCCCTGTGCCTAGTTTCACGTCAATAAAGTGAACAAGAGCAAAGTTAGAGGTTCTTAGTCCGGACAAGGTTTTGCAGAATCTCCAAATCGGCACAATTTGCCACCACCTGTGCCGTTTGGTATTTCTTATGTTTCAATGCTGTTTTCTGTGTCTTGCTCCAGGGTCTCTGCGATGTACAACACGGTTCGAGGCTCGTGCTCAGAGGCCGGCTCGTTCACCTCGCACTGCAGCGTCCCCGACGTCCCGCTACCCCCGAAGTTCTCCCACCGCACCAAGAACACCCTCACCCTCCAGTGGAAGGTACAGCGCCACGGACATCTTTAATGCCGAGCCGCCCGTGCTTTAATCTTGAGGACAGCTGATTAAGCACTTTCTCTCCCAAATAAACATTACAGTCATTTCAATTTATGGTTTGAATTAGTTTTTGATGGCACCCGCGTTATTATACAATAAATCTAATGCCTCCTGAACTTTATTGACTTTATCTTGAACTACAACTTAATGCTCAGAACAAAGTGTGTTTTCTGTCACCCGGTTTAATCTGCTAGAGACACATTCTTACATCGTTGGACAGGCTCCGTCCCCGCCTGTCCTCTCTGACCTTTTCTCAACACAAGCGAATTCTCTTTATCCACTCACACAGTCAGTGATAAAGAGTGACATCAGTCGCCCAGACAGGATATGAGGCCAATCAGAAAAACACGGCAGGTATTTTGTCTGCCTCCGTGTCAGTCTTTTATCCTCAGCTAATCTCTCCATCTCTCTCTCGCCTCTTGTCTTCCTCGCTCGGTCCATTTCCCCCCCGACCCACAGCCCCCAGGCGACAACGGATCCAAAATCACAAACTACCTGCTCGAGTGGGATGAGGTGAGTCCTGCTCTCGATGTCCATCATCCGTCAGGTTCCTTGCAGACGTCACTAAATTGACATTAACATTCAGCTCCTGTGATAAGATGTAATAAGTCTTTGAATTATTGAGTTTTCAATCTTTCGTTTCCTCATCTTCTCTCTTTTGTCTTTTTTACTTTTTAAAAAATACATTATTGCAATTAATCTCAAACCTCTCCTTTCCTTTCCTCTCCTCCTCCACCTCCTCTCCTCCACCTCCTCTCCTCTTGTTTCCTCCCCTCTCTCCTGCAGGGAAAGAAGAACAGTGTTTTCAGAGAATGTTACTTTGGGAGCCAGAGACACTGTAAGCTGACACGACTGTTTCCCGCCTGTGGCTACACGTTCAGAGTGGCTGCGCACAACGACATCGGCACAAGGTACGGTTGCCTGAAAACACAAAATCACACAATGCACTCTGCACAAATCATCATCAGAAATAACACAGACAGACGTCATAACTCCTTCTTGTTCCTTGTTGGAGGAGCTCAGGTTTATTAAATTACATGACAGCTTTTCTACCTGACATTCAGCACCTGTGAGATCTCGCCCATATTTTTTTGTAACCACGGATACTGACACCCATGGCAGCAGAATGTGTCAGTGTCAGACACATCGTGCACCGAACGCCACCAAGAGACCAGCTAATCTATAGCTATTACTCTGTATGTGAGACGGGTCCTCTCTCTCTTATCCCATTTCCCGTCGTTCTCTCCTCCCTGTCATTACGGAGCAGAGCATCTCGTCTGCAGTCGTTAGGGGGGGGGGAGGTGATGTGAGCTCAACTCAGAGCGGCCTTATTGCATCCTTCATCCCGATTCCCATTTGAAGCCGCCGACACACAAACTCGTACTAACAGTCACCCCTGGCGCGCACAAGATTTCAGTTACTCGCTATATTTCTTACTCGAAAAACAAAGTTTTACAACCTCCTCGTTCACATTTTGTTTTCCTCCTGAAACTCACAAATTAGTGAGTTTTCCTCCTCTGTCTTTTCGGTTTGGTTTCCGACAGGTCTACAATATGTTCTGTCTTCTTCCTGTTCTTTTTGCCGTCGCCCCTGGGAGCCTCCCCCAGCCTCATCCTCACCTGCAATCACACATGCACTCCCTTCGGCCGAGCGCTCAGTGTTATTTTCTGATTTCATTACTTTTACTCACGCACGCACCTCTCTCCATCTCTGCCGTATTTGTAATTCATGATGCACAAGCCCACAGTCCCCTTTCTCCTCCAATTTTTTTTTTAATCCAACAACTTCAGCTTTTTTAAATAAAAGCAAAATGGAAATTAAACTGGAAATGTGCTTGTCTTTTTTTTCTTGCAGTGGCTTCAGCACAGAGGTGGTGTTTTACACCATGGGCACCCTGCCCGCTCTGCCTCTGGCGCCGCGGCTGGTCAGGGCCGGCGTGTCCTGGGTGACCCTGGAGTGGGGGCGTCCCGAGGGCAGTCCCAGCGAGGAGCAGCTCAAATACACACTTGAGATCCAGGAGGACAACAGCGTGAGTCTCACACACACACACACACACACACACACACACACACACACACACACACACACACAGCTCCCACATTATTTATATGAAAACACAGTTAATGTTATTGGCACTGGTTATTTTCCATCACATTAAAACAGCCCTTATTGATTTGAAAGCGGCAGCAACAACATAATCCATCATAGTAAACATGAAACCTACATTTGGTTTTTGTGAAACTCTGTCGTCAGTTAAATCAAATATGAGGAGGAAGAAAAAGAAAATATGCACTGTTATGATGTACTGTAAAAAACTGATTGTGACAAAATATTCAAAATTACAGACATAGTGGGATGAACAAACCGTCTCTCACACACACACACACACACACACACACACACAAAAGCACACCTCGTGCAATCATTTTTTTTTTCTCCTACAGGGAACAGACTTTCATCCAAAGTACACTGGAGAAAACTTGACTTGTACTGTACAAGGCCTGAAGAGGAGTACGCAGTATAAATTCAGGGTAAGTCACGACTTTGTGCGTGTGTTTTTTTGTTTTTGACTTTTGAAAGGATCTTTGCATAGAAAATGACAATATTAGGGCTGTGTATTAAGAATACTCGCACATTAAGAGTTAGAGGAGAAGATTGACATGTGTCACGACGCTATGAAGCAAGAACCCGTCCTTACCTGTCGGGTCCCAACTGGCTTAGGGCCGGAATCCACTGCATTAAAACATTCTGCCCATTTCCACTCGTCTTCTCCAATCACAACCCCACTTCTATGGATCGGCTTATTGAATTTTAATTTTAACTTCATATGAAGTACGCTGTTGTAGCTCTTCTGCTCAATAAGGAGGGTTGTATAAGTAGTGAATGTAAAACGAATTCTTCGTCTCTCAAGAAGAGTGATGATCCGCAGGAGGCTCTCGGATTCGTTCGGAACGAGCTCCTGTACTCATGACAACTGCCCGGGTACATGACTGCACACTTGTGCTCCTATAATGAAATGACAATGTTGTGTTATGATGGGAACGCAAAAGTAATCTTCAGAGAAATTCCTGCTGTGACCCTGCAGGGCCTCCTAGATAGATAAGGCCCAGCTGTGTATATATTGTAGGTGTTATTTGATTTCAGGTGCATTCTTTCATGGAATCATCATGGCTGCCTCTTTTCGGTCCAGGCTTTCTTGGTTGATCAGTTTCCTCCCATCAGTGATGTGTTTCCAAGGATACCGGCATATCCAGGTGGCTTCCAGTGGCAATATAACATCCATCAATCATGGAAGGAATAGAGTATTTTACCAGCGGAGGATTGGCTACAATTGCAAGAGTAGTGAAACAAGGCAATTTAGCGGGCGGAGACCACGGTGCGGCTCCACTAAAAGCTGTGATAGCTGCTCGTAATGTGAGGACATTGTGAAACAAAATGTTCCCACTGGAGATCTCTGCCAGTGTCTGCATGTGTTTGACTCTGTCACCTCAGACAACACCTCACATGTACGTCCATACACATGTGCACTTGTCCTCACTCCGTCCCTCAGCCGAGGCGGCAGACACACATGCTCACACACACAAGAGGCGACTCTGTGTTCTCTGAGATGGTCGTCTGCTGTGGACATGTTGAAACAGAGCAAGTTGTTTGTCCATCAGATGAGTTAATGGAGGGAGTAGATGGAGGTGGAGGAGCCAGGACAACCAGGGGTGAATGTGTGCCGAGGAATGGCTCCTCACATTCAGGACAGTTATCTTACTCCTCCATAGATTTCTCTGTAGGTTCCCTTGTCTCATCTGAACACGCTCGCTGTGAATCTCATTTACTCACTTTGTCTCTTCTCTCACCCTCTTCATCTCCCTTTCCCCTGCCTCTCACCGTGCTTCCTCTGTCATCCTCTTCCTCAGCTCATAGCATCGAACATGGAGGGAAAGAGCAGCCCCAGTGAGGTGTTGGTGTGCACCACCAATCCAGACAAACCAGGCCCTCCATCCACACCTTGTGTCATCGCAGCGACGGCCTTCGGATTCACCGTCACATGGGGTAAACACAGGCACACGTTTACCGCCACACGGACGAGAATATTCATAACACACATACATACACACACACTCAAAAGATGCAAGTAGAAATATACACACTTAATGTAAAATGCATAATTTCGACCATCTAACGGACCATTACAACCAAAAGAATATAATCCAGCTAAGGGCAAATTCGCAAAATGATCATGAAATTGAGGTTTTAGAGATAGTTTCACAAGAAAAGCAAGAAAAATTAAAGCTTCACTTCTTTTTTTAATTTGGTGGCCAAATGATTAAAAAAACTAAATTAGAAAAACACTCAGCAGAGCTCATACCTCTTTCAAAGTCCAAGAGTCTCCTTGAATTCAATCAAGCTGCACCAAATTGCACAGACGTATAAATATCAGTCTTCGGAATGTCCTTGATGTTTTTCTTTCTTCAACATCCATTAATTATTCTCTGGAAAATCAGCAAAAATGTCAGAAAATGCCCGTAAAACATCACAAATTCAAGGAAATTGATTATAAAGAACTCCTGCATCCCCATTAAAACTGTAATAAGTTCTTCCCTGACCCAAAACCCATCCTTTCATTAAGGCTCGATGGAAACTGTCCAGTAGTTGTTTTTTTTTGTGATCTTGCTGACAAACCAACAAACAAATGGACAGGGGTTGAAATTGAAAATCCTCCTTGATGCAGGCAAAAAAGTTAAAAGGATCTGTTTGAGGCTCATTGGGCTCTGACCTTTATTCTCACCAAATCCAACAACACTTTACTAATATATGTTTATTCTTTACCTGAAGCCATTTATGTGGGAAATTGTTTTATATTCTATCTAGATTGTTGCTCCTGATGTTTATATGTGACTAAAATAAATCCATCCACAGATCCTCCGCAGGACAACGGGGGCTCAGAGGCTCTGACGTACCTGCTGGAGATCTCAGAGGGCTGCTCTGAAGGTACGATGTCCGTCTGTTTGTCCGATCGTCCATCATCTCCATACATTCAGCTAATTTAGCTGCTTGTTCTCAGTCCGCGCTCTTATAAAACAAAGCACAAAATGTACCATGTGTCCCCTCTCCACTGTACCTGTTCTCTCCATGTGTCCATTTCCCTCACTTACTCCCCCTAAGAGGAGTAGCATCCATAATTCACTGTTTGTTAGCATCAATTTAACACACAGCGTCGCTTGGATTGCCTCAGATCTGCTCTCCAGGAAAACTAAGTGTTTTCTTGTGTCTTTGAGTTCATGCGACAGCGAGGGGAAACGGGACATGGTTTAGATTAATTTGTTCTCAGTCACATGAAAGACAGAATCAACAGGAGTACATCTTTTTTTTACGTTACAACACTGCATCGGACTTAATTGGTTAATTAGTCTGAATTGATGTACTCGGTTAATTCAGTTTCTCACTTATATCGTCGGAGCTAATTTGCACAGCCAAACATTTCTCGTGCCTCTGCATCGGCGACATCTGAGGGCCAAGGCATTTTGTTTGGTTTACTGTCCCTCTGTCCCTCTGTCCATCCGTCCGTCCTGTTTCAGCTGAACAAAACCTCTCAGGAACACCTTCAGGGAATTTCTCGTTTCTTAGTAATTTGGAATCTGAGAAGTGCTCACTAAAACACTAACTGAGAAAATATTCAGATGGATTTCTATTCGGATAAAATAATGAAGTGATAACATTCATCTCATTAAGGTCAATTGTCAGGGCGACATCATCATTTTCTATTTAATCACTTTATTAGTCCTTTATTTAACAACATCATTCAGGGACAGAATCTGTCTTCATCTGTCTATTGTCTCTTATGGCTCCTCTTTGTTTCTTTGTCCCTTTCTCATCTTTCACCATCACTCTGACAACCAGTGGCTCAGGACGACTCTGATTCATCCCTTTGTGTTTTTTGTGATTAATCAAATGTGTGTGTTCCTGTGTGTGTGTGGGGGGGGTACTGCTCTGTAACAGATGTTTAAGTAAACTAAGAAAGTCAGTTCCATACAACAGTCTCTGTTGCTTCCACATTGTTGGAAGTTCACTTGAATCCACAAAGCGTATGTTACATAATCACAATACATTAGCTTTCAGTGCTGCGGTGCAAACAGAACCTGCATTAGCTGTTTCACAGGTGGAGTCAATTCAGGAGCCCACACAATCTGTTAATGTGCCACAAATAGCAACACAATGTGGTGCAGGTGTTAAATACAATGAGATTCTATTTCTGGGAGAAAATAAATAGGTCCGCTGCAGAAATGCATACGTGACAGCAGGAGATGTATACGCTTCATGTTTGTTTGCCTGCGTATACGATCGGTTATGTAATCGCGTGTTATCTCTTCTGTTGTGCGATTTGCTGGCGTGTGCGTGCAGCGGGCCAGTGGGAGGTGGCGTACAGCGGCCCAGCAACAGAATGCATGTGCGAGCGCCTGACACCCGGGACCCTCTACCGCCTACGTGTGTGTAGCATCACCACCGGGGGACACAGCCAGGTAAGACACACACACAAACACACAAGTTTAAAGTGGTTGCCTTAATTGAACTTTGAATTTTCACCGTGACTCATCAGCATTGTGAGAAAATCGAAACTACACAAACACATATTGAACAAAGGGCCTGTAACTCTTATTAATCAAATGGTGTCTAATTATTGTCCCTCCTCTTCTCTTTTGTTCCCCCTGTGTTTGTCTCTGCTCCTGAAGTGCACTGTCGGTGTTCCGGTTCGTACGTCAAGCGTGCCGCCAGGCCCCTGCCAGCCGCCAAGGATTGTGGGTAAAGCCAAACACAAGGAGGTGCAGTTAGAATGGGGTGAGTGCAGACACACACGTACGCCATGTTTAGCTTTATTCTCCAGAATGTATTTAGGTTAGGTCGGCCAAATCGTCCTCTGGCAGTTGAATATGTTTCCTGGCCAGCTCTAATGTAACCTTAGTCAGCCATGTTTCGGCCTAATTGAGCCTTAATTTAGCCCATTAACCGCCTTTACCTCGCCTCATATCTGACTTCAGTCCCCTAACGCCGGCCCATTATTGCAGATTAGTGCTGTTATTTGTTGGCAGGCGAAGTCTCCCGGCCTGAAACGCAGAGGAAGCTCATGGTTGAGCCGGTCTAATACAGCTGGCCACGGCCCTAATCAGCTCGCATTCAGGCAGCGCTTGCCATATTTTACGATTGACTGGAGCTGAAGGTCAGAGAGAACGTGTTGGAGGGGCTTCCCCCACTGTAGCCGCCATTTATTACCCTCACCACGCTGCAGCCAACATAAAGCATCTGGAGGGAGGACGTTTGGAAGTGACTTATAAATGTACCTGAAGAACTGATCCGTAAACACGTGTCCCTGAAAATGAAACGCTATCTTGAATGAATCTTGAAAATGTTTGTATAGAAGATGTTAAGATTCTTCTTAAGTTTTATATGAATATAAATACTTTAAACATTGATACACAACATCCTTTGCACTTCTGTCCGTCCAGGGAGAGCGGCCCTTCACTAATCTTTTCCATCATCCTAGTCATTGGTTAAAGGCCGAGGATGTCTCACCTAATTGTGATTTGTGGATTTGGGCTCTTCTAATAGAATCTGAGTGACTGAATGATTTCCATCGCACAAAGACAGCTGTAGCCGGAGACACATGTCCGTCCATCCTTCCTTCCTATTCTTGTGAACGCACAATGATGCAGTGATGACATTTTTACATCCAAGACGTCAAGGGAGCAGAAAGGGAGATAGTGTCAAACTGTAGTAATTGTCAATATAATGATTACTTCTATTTTGCCAGGAAATACACTTAGTACGTTTCATTCAATTCCTTCAAAGTCTTCACTCGTGTATAATGAGTCCTGGCTGACATGGATGTAATTTGTACCTTTGGTGCTTGGCTGCGTTTCGAATACGTGTCCTCAGACTAAGATTTGATTCTCTGCCTCTGTGCTCAGACTCCCCCGTCTGTGATGTCGTGTGTGAGGAGTGTGTGTTCAGTCTGGAGATGAGCGAGGGCGACACCAAGCCAGCAGAGGTTTACCACGGGTCGGAGCTGCAATGCACGGTCAGCAGTCTGCTACCTGGAGCCACGTACAGCTTCCGACTGCGGGCTGCCAACGAGGCGGGGGTGAGGAAATTCACACACGCACACAGCGGGAATGTCTTCAGGAATTATCACAAAAAAAAGAAGTGGAAAAGCCTTCAGCAGGGGCAAGACCATAAAATCCACAAAGTCATTATTTTCAGTTTAGAAGCATTAAATACTCTGTTTAATGGCCACTTGGACCACTAAATATATATGTACATACAAACAGGGGCCAGCAGGTATTAAGTGTCCCAGACAGTCTGAGCAGTGGTGGTGTTTGGATTGGAGTGAACCACAGACTGGAGCTAACACTTGATTGATTATTCTCACAGACAAGAGTCAACTGGAGCTCAGACCAGCTGATTGGCACAAACACAGTGTACACACTTTAAAATAGGAAGCAGGGAACACCGAACAAACAGCTCACGTAACCGTACAAAGACACACAACTCACGTGTCCACACACACACACGCAGGTAACACACACACCTCTAATTGTTGATGTGTGTTTCTCTTGCAGTTGGGAGCACACTCTGACCCCACAGAGGTGACGACAGCAGCGGGTCCTCCTGGCCAGTGCGGGGCGCCACTCATCACTCTCACCAACAACACTTGTGTAACGCTTAACTGGGAGGTGAGACCCCCCCCCCACACACACACACACACACACAGAAATCACACCCATATTAATCAAAACGAAAGAAACTTCTTGTATGGGCATAGAAAACAAAGACAAGACGGAAAGAGACGGAGCGGCCACATTTTTACAATCTGTGTAAAAATCTGCCGAAACTCCCCTGACCTAAAAACCTGCAGCTTTGAATTTGTCTGCATGGTGTGTTGTTAACTAGTTCACCCAGCAGACCATTCATCATAGGACCCCAGCTTTCCTGGACGATGTTTTGAAAATGAAATAAAGTCCTTGGTGTTGTATCTGAAATTAAATCAATCCTGTCAGTATTTCAGAATAATTTATGGCTGATTTGCTTTTTTTATTCCAAGTTCCCATTGATTTCTCTGAGCTGAGTGTGTGTGTGTGTGTCTCTGTGTGCCGCAGAGTCCCGAGGGTTCGGGCACAGACATCTCCGAATATCGTTTGGAGTGGGCGAGGGAGGAGGAGCCCATGGAGCTGATCTACTGTGGATCGGCCACACAGTGTGAGCTGTCAGATCTGACGCCTGCCACAGACTACTGCTGCAGGCTACAGGTGACACAACCAGAAACGCACACTCCAACACAATCATGGGCGATCACGTCCGCTAACGGGCCAACCTGCATTCATGCACAGGCACACAGATGTTTGCATACAGGAAAAGGGGAAGGGGCATGAATGATGCATGAACACAGATATGCAGACACACATGCAAAAATGAGACCAACTGTCAACAACATTCAATCAAGCAAAACACAAAACCACACACACTCGTAATTTGTTTTCAGACATGACACATTTTCTGGAGTTTGACTTAATGACGTGAACAACGCAGCAGTCAAACGCATTCACAACTACAAGAGAATCTCTAGATCTCTTGATTCTGCTGTGGGGTTGTGTTAACAGTGCATCAACACAGTTGGCACCTTCGTCTGTGTCTCTTTTTCACCCTGAGATATTTTGTATTCATCTAGTTTTTTCGGTCGTGTTTTAGAAACATCGCCACAGGCCCATGCAGCCATTTCCCTGCTGTGTTCTCACATCGGCTCGTTCAGACACTATCTGGAGTTTCAATCCAACCTGATTATCCGGAGCCTCTGACTTGGACATTTGCTTTCTCACATACAAAAAAACGTCCTATTTCACAATGTTACCGATTCCTGGATCTGCCCCTTTGTCCAGATAGGTTGTTTGAAATTCATGGAAATCAGTTGGGTAGTTTTTGCGTAATCCTGCTCGTAAATGATCAAATCGACCACTTCACAAACTGCACGGGGGTGAAAACATAATAACCTTGGTGGAGGAAAGAAACATTTCCACACAAATATCAGCCAAGGGAAACATCACAAGTTAGAAACACACACAGATGGACAGAGACAAGAGACAAGAGACTTATAATAATTGATTTTGTCAAGTGCCCTGACTCTTAAGCTCAAGCATCAATATCTATCGTTCCTCCTCTGTGTAACACACACACACACACACACACACACACACACACACACACACACACACACACACACACACACACACACGTACGTCCAATAAATGTATGTTTTATGGCTCTTCCCCTTTATGGTTTCATTTATATAGTTTTAAGAACAGGTCAAGGTCGTCCCACTGTCCTAATCAGTTATTTGATTTTGTGTGTATGTGCACACAATACATCTACATGTCCTTATGTGCATTGATGCAGCAGTGTGCACGTGTGTGTGCACGTGTGTGTGCACGTGTGTGTGTGTGTAAGAATACGACAAGAATACCAGATTCACTCTGACAAGACGCTCTGGTTTGGTCGAACTGGACGTGACCCCTCGTGTTCTGTAGCTGCAGGTGATGCTTCATTATTGTTCCATATGTGACAGCTCGACGTGCACACTTGAGGTAGCAGGACATCATAGCACAGGCGAGGTTAATCTGGAGGCTTTGTTCTTTGGCTAAAATATATATTCGACAGCTGAGGATAAATCAGAAATACTACTTGAAAATAAATGTCCTCGTCTCTGACCCTCGAGGTATGTCCACTGTTTACTGCCAAAACAAAGAAGTAAGTCAAGACTTCTCTGTAAGTGCTCACTGTGGAATTATTCCTCGACTCTGTGATGTGGACTCAAGTTAATATTGTTGGTGTGTTATTGGAAAGTGGCCGTGGCACATTTTTATACTTTAAAATAAGTGTTCCCTGTGTTTTTGGAAGTGTTGCATTTATTTAGTTATTTAAATTACAATACATCCATCACTTTCAGGAAAGATTTCTGGTCTTGCTCGAGTGCTCATTTTGCATTCAGATTAAAATAAAACCATTTAAGTTTTATTTCTTTATTTCAGTTTAGGCTTTCAGAATAAAGAAGCTGTTTAAAAAAAACAGTAGATATATTTTGTCCTTGTTTGTGTGAGGCAATAACGCAGGATATTGCAAATCAAAAATGATTGAGGAGCATTTAAGATAAGAGGCTTTAGGTGAATATAAATGTGTCACACAGCAAAAGAAATTGACTTATGTTCTTAGACAACTAATTTGAATTAATTTCCCTCTGCAGGATTTCTTGTTTTCATCTTCTCCCCTCTTGCTCTCTGTCGAGTCTTTGTATTTACTTATCCCCCCCCTTTCATATCTCTCTTCACCTCCTCTCTGTCCACATGTCCCTCAGTCCCACCTCTGACAATCATCCCTTCCCCTTATCTCCATCAGCCGTCTCACAATCTCTGTATTTTCTTTTTTGTCTCTCCCGTTCAGGCGGTGAATCAGGCGGGCGCTGGCCTTTACAGCGAGCAGGTGAGTTTCAGGACCCCAGCGACGACTCCCGACCAGATCTCGCCTCTCGTCCTCCTGGAACTCCCCACCTCCACTGAGTGTGGGCACTCCCCGTCTACCTGCCTCCTCCTGAAGTGGGATGAGCCGAACAGCAACGGGGCGGACGTCACCTCCTACGTCATCACCCTGGACGAGCAAACCATCGCCGTGGAGTCAGGGACGAGTCACCTGGTCACAGGCCTGCAGCCAGACACCGAATACAGGTACTGAAATAACTTTGATCTATGTCGATGATGGTCACTAACCATGAGGCTGAGGGGAAATATTGGATTGGATGTCCCTAAACATCTGATGACATGTACCATATTGGAAAAATAGTCGCAAAGCCACCATCTCACTTATACTTATATATTGTATCAAGGATGAAAAAAACACGCCATCATAAGTGTGTGTGTGTGTGTGTGTGTGTGTGTGTGTGTGTGTGTGTGTGTGTGTGTGTGTGTGTGTGTGTGTGTGTGTGTGTGTGTGTGTGTGTGTGTGTGTGTGTGTGTGTGTGTGTGTGTGTGTGTGTGTGTGTGTGTGTCGGATAGTGTGTGTGTACATAAATGTAAATGTGTGTATATGTTTGTATACATGCCAATATTATCATTACAACAGCTCCAGCATTTGTGTCTGCATCTATGGGAATATAGCATATACTGTATATATAGTATAATCATATATACTGTATAATAATACATCATATATTTATACCTATATATGTTTATTGGTAGTAGTAGTAGTAACTAGAAATGGCTTCTGTGATGTTTGCTTGAGCAGCGATTGCTAACTGAAGCAGCAGTAAACAACCACTTGGTAACATTTAGCGCTGGCTACCGCTGTCATGTCCCTGTAAGCAATCCAGTGATTGTGTGTTTGTGTGATTGTGTACATGCATGTGAATGTGTAGTGAGTTCTTTGAATGCGGTGGAAAAAGACAGGGTTTCCAAGGTAGGGGGCCGTGCAAAGAGGCAGAGTGATCACACGCCATTGTTTTCATTCTCAGGTTGTTTTTGTCCAATGTCACTTTGTTCTCTTGCATAATCGCTGCTACTGAGGCAGAACACTGTGTGTGTTTGTGTGCATGCGTGTCTGTCAGTGGGAGTTTGTGTGTGTTTGGCAGTGACGGTAATGCAGGTTGTTATTTACAGCAGTGGGGTACTTAAAATAATATTATTCTCATTTTATTTGTGTGTATGGTTTTGTGAAGGACCAAAGCAAATGTTGTTTGCTCTGTCAGGAGCGGAGCTTTGCCAGTGCAGGATGAAAATATCCCTGTTCTGAGGTCAGATGTGACCTTGCAACAAACAGTTGTATGTTCAAGGGAATAAAAGTAACTTAAATGTTAAATAATAAAACCCGTAAATAATGAATTCGATTTTTTTTTTTTTTCTTCGAAATACATCACATGTTTTTATTGTGATCCTGAGCTTGTAATGAATGATTTTAGTGAAAAAGCTGAGCAGCAGAGATTTCTTTATATTTCAGATAAAGGTTTTGACCTCTGACGTATCAGCTTTTTGTTCAGGAAACGTTCCTCTTTAGTTTGCTTTACATCACGATAACACAAGAAATGCTATGAAGCATCTGTTTGGAACCCAATTAAGTAAAAGTCTTTGTGGCTAAAAATAATCCCTCATCATCTTCATCAAAAACTGAGATTCTTTACCTTTCAGTCCCTTCCTTTTCAATCTCTGCTCACCTACCATCTAATTACCCGGTGCATAATTGCAGATGGATGGATGGATGATAGATGGACGAACATTGCCCTTTCTCCTCCGTCTTCACCCAGACGAATGGATTAGAATGAAAGGTTGCAGTTACACAGAATCAGCAATTAAATGTCAGATGGTGGTTCCTCTCGAGTCGAGCGCCTCTGATATGGATGCTAATCAGACATTGACGGAAAATAGGTGTGGAAGGTAGACAAGGAGGAAGGCAGCAGGGTAGAAAAATGACTGTTAGTGCTTTTCAATTGGCAGCACATGCGTGTCATTGGACAAATGTTCTTTCCAAACAGTAAATCATATATGTGATGTTTTTCAATGTTTGTTATATATATATATATATATATATATATATATTCGGAGAAAAGCTGGGCCAACTAGTCTGACATATTGAAGTCTGATCCCCGGCGAGTAAATAGAATCATAATGAAAAGGGGGGGGGAACGGTGATGGGAGGATGGATCCAAGGTCAAAGCGTAAACACTGGATCAGCCTCTTTGCTGTAAATTACCCCACCATTAGACACAAAATAGGTCTGTAAACACACAGAGAAAAAAACTGAACAAAAAGTCCAGTTCTGGGTCATGAACTTCATCCCTGCTCATATTCCTACTAAAATGATGCACTAGCACTGGCAGCCATGTTGCGTTTTTCACCGTTTACAAAGACCTTTCCTTTTAAAATCGATAACGATATCCTGATCCGCTTCTCTCTGTGGTTTTTCCAGCGTACAGATCCAGGCGGTGAATGCCATCGGCTCCAGTCCCGCGAGTCCCACCCTGCAGGCCAGGACACGGCCCCTCCCCCCGGCCCCGCCCCCGCTCGAATGCTCGGCGGCCGGCCCTCAGAGCCTGAAGCTGAAGTGGGGCGAGAACGTCAGCCACACGCGCGCCCTGCTCGCCGACGACATGGTCTACATGCTGCAGATGGAGGACAAGAACCACAGGTGGAGCACACGCAACTTACATGATTTGTGGTGTAGACTGAGAGAGGATGTGGTTTATTGTTTCAGACCACGTGGAAATGTCAAAGATAAAACATCAAATATCCCCAAAACTCACAATTACATTCAAGAAAGTTAACAACAACCTCATGTATATGAATGAGGTTGTTGTCTATCACAGCCCCTCCTTCAGACCCTCTATTACATCATAGTCTACCCTACACTCAGAAAATTCTAATCGTGGAAATCGCTGTAGTTATAGTCGACTAGACGCTGATGGTTGTATAGTTCACTACTTTTCCTTTGGGGGTTGCAAGACGGCTGCAGCCAAGTTCACCCTGGACATGTAGGCAGTGTATCGCAGATCCAAGACGAATGACCATTCACCTACAATAAATTAAGAGTCTCAGATGTCATTGTGCTCTGCTGATTGAAATCAGTGCAAAACTGTGTATTTGATTTTCTCTTTATTCCCTCTTTCACTGTACTTTCCCATTCCAATTGTACACACACACTTTATTCTGTAGGGTATGTTCCTAATTCTAAATGTTCTTTCTTACTTTAGTGGGAATTTGTTAAAGTTGTGATTGGCAAATCAAGACCCAGAAGGTCAATACCACACACACACACACACACACACACACACACACACACACACACACACACACACTGGGGTGTGTGTGTGGATGCAGTAACCAGATGTACCAGGGAGTAGACACGTTGAGGGTATCTAGAACCAGCCGGGATACAGCTTCCAACAATTAACCCTCCATTTAACTGACTGGTTGAGCAGGAGAGAGAGAAGCAGGTAGAGACGGAATTAGAAGAACAAGGAGGAGAAGGAGCAGAACATGACCATCGACTAAAACTGACAGGACGTTAAACACACGGTTAGAAAGAGCATGAGGAGGGGAATTTGTTTTAGTTAATGTTAGAGACAGAAAGCAGTGGGGATGAACGACGAGGCAGGAAAACAGAACAAACTGAGCCACGTTTACCTCCTTACGGTTCCTGTCAGAGTTGTCGCGCTCCCTCCCTCCATCTCGCCCTCCGCCATTATGGTTGGACGGGTGTCAGTGTGGGAATTAAGGCTTGGCTGGCATCAAGTCCCAGGTACCTTGGCACCCCTGGAATGGGCCAGAGAGCAGCTGGTGGCAGGCTGGGATCTATTAGCCTCTGCGACACACACACACACACACACACACACACACACACACACACACACACACACACACACACACACACACACACACACACACACACACACAGGCATACAATCACATATGCATGCACGTAGGCACAAACACACTCCCTACTAGTTTAAATGAAAATGGCTTTCACAGCGATGAGAGTTTAATCTGCTGTTTTAATTTGAACTGTGATGAGTGTTTATATTTGGATGCATCTGTGTCCATGCTTACGTCTGTTCTCACCAAACCTGGTGCTGATGGTGTTTTGTGAATCATCCTGTAATTTATTTTTACCTGCAATTGGTTTAAATTGATGGGGGTGGGGGGGGGAATTAGGCAGATGTGATTTATTTATTTATTCTGATTATATGAATAGTGTGGCTCATTCTGGAGTCATACATGATGAAAGAGACGATAATATTTCTCATTATTTACAGTCAGCCCAGTTTCGGTGTCATTTCGTTATTTTATTCACATAGAAACAAGAGTGTAGTCTTTATAAAATCAGCAAAACATTAGTGTAATGTATATAAATCAGTTTTTCGATTATGTCTCAGATATAAAGATATTGAAGTGAACTAAAGTGGCTTTTCACAGGAGAAGCTGATTTCTCACAGATTTATAAGTTTCCTTTTTTCTTCCTGCTCTCTGATAGTAAACTTTAATACGCGTTTTATTCAAGTGGGACTCAGTGAATTAAATCTTGCTGTCCCTGTTTGATTTATCCTCACTTTATATACAGCAGAATATGCCGATGAATGAAAACGTAGAGAGATATACTTTAATTGTTTTAATTTTAAAAAGTGAAATTTTGCAAACTCTGTTCATAAATGTTCATAAAATCCCACAGGGGGGGGGTTTGGAAGTATGTCAAGAGTAATAATAAGGAAGTATCTGATCTTTTTACATAAACTGCAACTTTTTTATTTAACCTAATATTTAAATTGATTGAGTTTTCCAAATATGCATTAGGATCACAGCGAAGGTTTCATAGAATTCACTTAAGGAAGCTAATCACTTTGCAGCGTTGTATTGTGAGCGTGGATTAGATGCCGTCAGTTACTAGAAGGCTGTGAGCAGGAGGGATGATAAACAAGATGATATATTCAGATACAAATTCAGTTAATTTAGTAAAGACACACATAGCAGCGTCTCCACTCAGCCCAAATACACACACACACACACACTATTTCACTCTCTCCTCTTCGTCTCCACCATTTGCTCCATGAGGTAACCGTCCATCAGGTCTGTAATTGGCTGAATGGCTCCGTAATGACGACGTGTGACTCCGGACTGTTTCAGCCTAATTGTCTTTACTTAGGATTCATTAGTCGCAGCTACTGGTGATTCTGACAAGACGTTTAGGCGAATTCACAGCTGTTGCTTCACTCTGTGTGCGTGTGTGTGTGTGTGTGTGTGTGTGTGTGTGTGTGTGTGTGTGTGTGTTCGTGCGTGTGGCCCCAGTATTGGGGACCTTAATCTATTTACACAGTCACATTATGGGGACTTGTCGTCTTTATGGGGACAGAAAGGACGTCCCTATATGTAAATAATAGAATTTTAAGGTGAAGACGTGTTTTAAATTTAAGTGAAGTTCAGGTTAAGATTAAGGTTAAAGTTAGGGTAAGGGTTAGGTAAGTAGTAACTATGTTCAAGGCTAGAGTTTGTCTCCAGGAAATCTCTCTGTGTGTGTGTGTGTGTGTGTGTGTGTGTGTGTGTGTGTGTGTGTGTGTGTGTGTGTGTGTGTGTGTGTGTGTGTGTGTGTGTGTGTGTGTGTGTGTGTGTGTGTGTGTGTGTGTGTGTGTGTGTGTGATCAACAGACAGCACTATTCCGTCTAAGCTCCTCCTCTTTCTCATTCCACTTAGCAGGAATTATTATTAATGGTGAAATTGCCATGGCAACCAGCTAATCATATTAAATGATATGAAACCCATCATCTTGCCAGTGGCAATTTCTGCAAATATACATTTTTATAGATTTTTTTAATGTCTGTTTTGTGTTTTTGACTCTGCTGCACGTCCCTGACTGTCCCCGACTGATGTTGTTCATATTTATTCATCCTATTTTATTGTTAGAAAGGTGACTTCACCTCCAGAGGACCTCTGCAGACATGTGCACACAATTTCATAAACATCCTGCCTCCCACCTCCTCTTTTCTCCCCCTCTCTGTTTTTCCCCTGTCCACCCTGCCGTGTCTTCTGTATTAGTGCATTAGCTGATATAAAAAAAAGCTGTTTTCACAGGTTCACAATATTGAATCCCTCGTTTTTCTTATTCTTCTTCTCCTCCCACCCCTCTTTCACTCCTATCTCGCCTGTATGCAGACTTCTTCCGTCTTCCCCCGCGCACAGCTTTCGAATTTTCACTTGTTTTCCTCACTCCCCCGTTGCCCGGTTGTTGCCCTTTAAAAGCCGACCGAGTTTGTTTGATTTTTCTCATTTCGCTTGAGAAATGAGACTCACTTTGTATTTACTCAAAATGCCTTCTGGCAGGGGTACTGGCAGTGTAAGGGTGCCATGGCAACATGTAAGAAAGAAAGGATTCAACCTTGTGACACAATGGATTTTTTAGACGGATGCAGGTGGAAGAACATGCACTGAGGGGAAAGCTTAGTTGCTGTCACTCATAAGAACTATTCATTCATACAGCCCCCATCCATCCATCTTCTGTCCAATTCTCTGTCCTTCAGACTTTCCTAAATTTAATCCCTCCATCATTTCATCCATCCAAAATTGCTTCTTTAATTCTCCATCAATACATTTTCCCACCCATCTGTCAGTCAGGCCGACCATTTGTTTATCCCTCAGGCTAAAAGTAAAGACATATCCCTCTTTGGTGTTATTGTTGTTGTTTCATCCCTCGTTTCCCACTGAGCAAAGTTGTTTCTCTGTCTCTATTATAAACCGTATGAATAATGAGCCATGTATGAAAGAGTGTGGATACCAGACCCAAGCCCGCAGGGACCAGAACTCCACCTGTCAGGACTCGTCTGGTCCCGTCGGTTCCTGAATTTGCCGTTTTTTGACAAAAACAATGACAATTATATTCGTGTTTGGGTCCAATTCAGTCACGTTTGCTGGGCTACTTGATGTTTTACACTGCACGCGTCTGCAATGGGGGAAAACTGACTGGGGTTGGGTTCAGGTCGGACTTTTCTCTCGGGCTTGGAAACGTCGAGACAGAAAATTTCAGCCTGAGCTCCACTCTAACGTATGATACACCGATTATAAAGCAATAATTAAATAAATCATGTCTACTGAGTTGGACTCGACAGCAAAAAGTTCATCATGACATTTTTATTTCGGATACAGCATTTTGTTTCTGTGTATTACAAAAACTGCTGAAGGGGTGCAGCAACAAAGATGCTGGATAACGTCATGCCAACATGAAGGGCTTTATCTTTTCAGCCTGAGTTGAACGATCGCGGCACTCTGTTTAATAACGAAGGGCTGGTGGAGTTAAAGCAAGATGTCTGCATCTCCATCACGGCAGCAAAATAAGGCCAATCTGACATTATAGATACATTTCTATTTCTTGATATCAGTAAAGAAAAATTCCAATATTTACATTCTAGAAAACATGGGCGTTAATAATGGGAACAAATCACACGTCTTTGTCTGTTTCTCTGTCCTCCTCTGCTCCTTGTCTTGTTAACTGCTCGGCTGGTTGGCTTCAACCCAAGGACGCGGTTCATCTCATTAAGTGTGGCCTGGTGATTTTTATGTGTGTGTTGTTTCCAGTCTGCGCTGCACTGTGCCGAGCGTTAATTGTTTTTGATTCTCTGCCACTCAGCTCCGGCCAAACGAGAAGAGGTCATGACTCGTAACGATGGAAAAGCTGACACACGCGTTGGCTTCATAATTATAAAATTTGCGAAATGCTTTTTTTTTCGGGGGGGCCGTGCAGTCGTTAGCTGAGCGTCCACAGAGGGTAAACAAGGGGAGACGGGAGGTGTCTGTGTGTGAGGAGAAGGATTAATGGCGCCATACATCAGCCAGAGAAACGCATCAGAGCTCATCAGGGATTTAAACATTCTATTAAACAACGGCATCCGTCATCTCTCCTTCCTCTTCCCTCTCAATGCAGATCCTCCATCATCGTCTCCCCTCTTATAATTACCCCTCTCCCCCCTACTCCCTCCTCCCTTATTTCATCCCTTCCTACAGAACTTGTTTTGACTTCCTTGCTCCCTCGCTGCCTCCTCTCCTCCATCACTTGTTCGCTCGCCTTCTCTTCTCTCCCACGACTTTCTCGCTCTCGGAGGCCTTCAACTTTTTTTTTTTTTTGCTGAAAGCCGATAATGGAGATAAATATGCCCTCCTCAGCTAAAATCCCCATTTATCACTGACTCACTCCAACTTATCTTTCCGTCAGTCCATCCATCCATCTATCTCGCCAGAAACTCCTCTGATGCTCTTTTCCATCAGATTTGTGACTACGTCCCGTCAGTTCCTATCCTGTTGGTTAACAAATCACCACTGTCTTTTTTTGTTATTTATTTTGTTAATATCAATATCATGTTAATATCAACATATGTTGATATTAACATGTGGTTTTTGTGATACGATCACAAGTGGACAGCTCTGAGTGCGCGTGTTCACCCCTGGCATTAAAATATGACTCATGATCGGATCTCACCTCCACGCTCAAATTTAAACACGTACGTCATTTTTGTTCATGAAGACCAAATGTTGTTTTTACCCACAAGTGGATGAATCTCGTTCAGCCGAGAAGAAAGATATTTACCAATTAATAAAGTATCGATCTTTATGTAGTGATCAGTGTTGATAATGTGGCGGTGGATACAAACAAATCAACGAGAAGAGGAAAAACAAGTTAAATTCATTGTGACACTGCAACGAGTCTACAGAGTAGGAGTTCCTTCATATGTGGCCCAGGATGCATTTGCATTCACACTGTTAAAACACTGTGGACACATGTGGCTCAAACCAACTCTGAATGTGGTCTGGTATGTGCGTTCAGACCTGTACTTAAAACTGTCCACTAAAGACCGGATCGCAAAAACCACATGTTAATACCAGGTGTGTGAGACATAAATAAGCTCATAATTGAGCAAGAAAATATTATTATAATCACACTTTTTGCAATGTATAAAAATGCAATGTTTTATTCATACTCAAGCTAGTGCTATGAGTAATACTCATTAAAGCTAGTGATGTCCAACACTAGCTATTAATAAGCTACTGCTGGGAATGCTTTATGTGATGAGTCACTAAGACTTGAAGGACATGTTTTAAACTCATAATTTTCTTTTGTTGTTATTACTTGAAAAGGTTTACAGCCTCAAATGTTCAGAAAATACATCACTTTCCTCGCACTGCTCATTGCTGCAGCTCCTCTTCTCAGCCTTGGTTTTAGCTCCTGTTCTTTAAGGCCCCCCCTCCTGGTTAAAGCCCAGTCTGCTCTGATTGGCCAGCTGGCACACTCTGTTGTGATTGGTCAACAGCTTCAAGCACGTATAGGAAACTTTGGCCTCGCCTCACCTGGCTTTGTTTGGGGACATGCAAGATGTGCGTAATGCCGCAGACGTATCGACCAGACGTCTGACGAGGTGTTTCAGGAGCTTCAGTGTTTCCTGTACGACAGATTAGCTCCTGTCACTACGAACTTTATGCTTTTTTACTTTGCAGAACTTTTACATTCACAAAGGAACCTGTACAACCCACAAGCAGAATGAAAAACTGAAATAGCATCACATGTCTCCGTTAAGGCCAAACACATCCATCTAATAATCAATTACGTCTAAATTGTTATAAACTTTACTGATTCTTTCACACCAGATATCGACGCCTCATTCTTCACTGCTTTTGTTATCCAAGTTTTCAACCGTGGGTTTCTCCAATACGTCTCCCTCTGATCTAATCTCTGCACCATCACTCTTTCTTTACTTCCTCCTGTCCAGCTTCGTCAGTCCCTCTCCCTTTTCTCATGCAGCCCTCCTCGGATTTCTCTCTCTCTCTCTCTTGGTTTTGTGACTCATTGTCTCTCCTTCCCCTCTTTGTGTTGTTTTCTGTCCCAGGTTTGTGACGATCTACCGCGGCCCCAGCCACACCTACAAGGTCCAGCGGCTTATCGAGTCCAGCAGCTACAGTTTCAGAATACAGGCCGTCAGCGACGCTGGGGAGGGTCCGTTCTCTGACACACACACCTTCTGCACCACCAAGTCTGTGCCCCCTGCCCTCAAAGGTAAACTCACCCAGCCAACGTGTGGGTTTTTGCTGGATGATGAAATCAAATCTTTTATCTTTTACAAAGATAGAAGTATCTTAGCAATTTAAGACTTACACAGTGTGTAAATCGGTTGTAATTCTGTCCAAACAAAAGAAGCAAACATGTGAACAGGAAGTCGCTGTAGCCTCACAACCTGTAGCATAAAATACAAAAATTAGAACACTGCTGCACACAGTTTGCTAAATATGCCTATTTTTTTGTCAAAATCTGCTTTGGTTCATGAGAAAATCACAAGAAAATGTCTCCGGCAATGTAAAAAAAGTCCTGGAATGGCCTTTTATATCAAATCCACTCCAGAAGTAATTTAATTGTCCCTTGGCCCAGAAACCACACCCTTCAAACCAAGTTTCAATAGAATCAGTTCTGCAGTTTTTGCATAATTTAGCTAAAGGTCAGACAAACAGCAATGAAAACCTAACCTGGATGGAGGTAACATGTTGCAGGAGGGCAAACTTAAACCTGACTTTCTAATAATTTCTAAATAAAATAGTTTGTAAGTGCATACAGGGAGAAATGTGTTTCATTAGTTGGTATTTTGTATAGTTTTAAATGAGAGAAAAACACCCATTTATTCTATTGCTAACCTAAGATATATTATTTATTACTTTAGTGTGAATTTAAAAGCATCATGTGATGTTTGTTGCGTTTGTTTTGGGTGAAATTTGACTGTCAGGTCAAGTGTATAACAGCTCTTAACATTATAACCAGTTTTGCCTTTGAATCTAGTGATGCATTAATGTCCAGATATGTCAATTTAAAAGTTGAAAGAGGTTGTGCCACCAGATCCGGCATAATGGCCCGAAATTGGCCTGATACATTAACAGGCCCAGACAGGACAGGACGTGTCAGACAGGACGTGTTTCTCGCAGCGTTGCTTTGAATATGGCCTCCAGTGTTTGGTCTTTTCTGTAAATTGAGGTGACGACCTGTTACAGCCACCAACACTCGCAGTAAAGCGTAGCCTCTCTGGTGATATAACCCCAGAGCATTATGGGTATGACTGTAAGGCTGTGAATGTGCAGCTCAGCATTGATGCATCGATAAAAAGGTTAATGGCCAACGGGGATAAAAACTGCGATGAGTGGAAGAGGTTGAGACAAAGCAGGTCCCCGGTTCTAAATGTTCTCTCAAATGTAAACCTGCATGTAGCTCAGCTGCTAATGCACTCCATCTTTGTTGTTATTTACAACATTATCTCCCCAAGGATGTTATTGCTTTGCAGAAAATTGTTGTTATTAAAAAAACTGAATTACTCCGCATGACTAATGTCTTCTTTTTGTTGTAGCTTACATCCAGGATGATGATGCTGGACCTACGCAGTTTAAATAGCTCGACGCTAAAAGCCATTAACAGGACTGTAACCATTAGTGCTGAAATGACCAATTAGACTCCAGCGGGGAGGTGGATGTTAGCATTCGATGATAAATAAGTGGCTAGTAAACAGCTGTGCACATATAGATGCAGTGTAGATAGGATTGCAATTATAGTGTGAATTATCAGGTAGCCGAATGCCTCTCTTCGTGCTGTCAATTCTGAAAAATCTTGTGATTAATTATCGTGCTTTGACGCCAACAGCTCCCAGAGTGCACCAGCTGGAGGGCAACATGTTCGAGATCACATGGGAGACGATCCCACCAATGAGAGGGGATCCGGTGAGCTACGTGCTCCAGGTGCTGGTGGGCCGCGAGTCTGAATACAAACAGGTTAGTCTCACACACACAAGGGGGGGGGGGGGGGGGGGGGGGGGGGGGGGGTGGGGGTTCAGGACTCTCAAACCACCCACACACCCAGACACAAATTTGCTTATTGAAGAATGAGCAAATTTCACACACACTATGTTTTCCCTGCTCTTGAGAGAAACGGCCTTCCTTGGTAATCTGCCGCGTCAGCAGTATTTATTGAACTGTATCTTAATGAGAATTACAACGCAGTAAAAAGTTTTTGGGCTGTGCTTGTTGAATTCATTGTGTAAAGATATATGGGATCAAGTGGCAGGCGGGTGGAGTGATGGGCGCAGTAGTAGACCCGAGACAGAAAGACATTTGCCTTCAGGGCCATTTTCCCCTCTGTTATTGAATTACTGAATGGTTACAGAGAAGAACTGCTGAGTGTGTGTGTGTGTGTGTGTGTGTGTGTGTGTGTGTGTGTGTGTGTGTGTGTGTGTGTGTGTGTGTGTGTGTGTGTGTGTGTGTGTGTGTGTGTGTGTGTGTGTGTGTGTGTGTGTGTGTGTGTTCTCGTTTTATTGTGTACATACATCAGCTGCCAGTACAAACCCGCGATGTTGCGTTTCAGACGTTTTCTATGCCGCTGCCCTCAGTGGATTTGTCCTCTCCTCTTAATGTCACAGTGAAGAGAGCATTGAAGGCCTTTATACATGTATTTATTCTCTCTGTCGACTTTTTAATCAGCAAATTGAATTCACGAAAAAATATGAGCAGGAAATTCTGAATGCTAAAACGAAAAAGTCGATGCGTGATTCTTAAAAGCGCGCGTGCTCTTACAGTCCCCCCCTCATGCCTTTTTAAACAGGCCGATTCATTTTCATAATGAATCGGGTGCAACAGCAGAGAGCAAACGATACGTTAGGAGGAGCGTTAGTGATTCCCAAGGTCGCCAATGTGGGCAAATCTCTAAGAAATTCGCTCTTAACTCAACTCAGAATTAAGCCGTCTGTAATAATCGTGCAGGTTTATTTCAAAATAAAGGTTTGACAATTCAGAACTCGAAGTTTTTTTTTGCACCAGGTTTTATATCAGCACCTGGAAAACAAATTGCACTTGGACAACAGAGACAAATTTGAATTTGAATGCTGCAGTTTGGAAAACAAAAAATACAAAACACTGTTTGCAGAGATTATATTTTTTTCACAAAACAAAAAATGCAAAGCCTCAAAACTTAGTTTCATCAATTCCAAGCTCTCAGACAATAAGTTTCATATTTATCCCTAAAAAAAAAAAAAGGAATACATCCGTCACCTTTTTTTCTCTTGAACAAGTTTGGAACCACAACATTGTTGCACTTGTTCTTTCGCAGTTACAGAACAAAATGGAGGATGTGTTTTCAATGTATTTTGAAAAGTTGTGATGTTGTTGTGACAAAATCTGTCCGCAGGCAGACAAACGGGCGTATTTTATTACGCCTGATTTCCAAAGTACTCATAACCACCTCTACAGTCTGTCTCCAGATTTACATTCGGTCACGATGACACAACCACAGTTGCACAAGGTGAAAACGATCGCTTGCTGCTAATAAAGAAGGTGAACTGTCAACAGAGTAGAAAGGATTTTCTGTCCTTGAGCTCGTCATTGCATCATAATGTGATTGTTGTTATTTGAGACAGTCTCAAGAGTTTTGAAGAAGAAATGAACAAAATGGGCTCAAGGCCGTTTCACCGGGAAACTAAACACAACATCTGTGAACTTCTGTCTCTCGCTGGGTTTGTTTTCACCTTCTCTAACTCTACAGGTGTGAAGTTGAGATCAGAATAAAGAAGATGGGTGTGTTGTTTATGCACATTCCCTTTAACCGCTGTCATTACTGCCTAACTCAGTATGAATGGATGGATGATGATGAGTGGATTTCAACGTGCATTTTTTTTTTTATTGCTTAGATTCTCCTTTTATCTCTGTATTCCTTTTTTTGTTTTTCTTCTTCAGAGACACAGGGAAATAAGAATTCCGTTGCATATGACAATGAATCCTTGAATCAGGCATTTCTGCCATTACCTCACACACAATGAAGCACTGGGCGTTTAGCCACCCGCTTAAAAATTGGGATAGAAATGAATTTCAAATGAAATACACAAGAAGACAGAAGAGAAGTTAAAAGAAACAGGAAACTTTTAAAACTTTTAAAATAAAAAGTACAATGAGAGCAGAACTCTAAAACATTATATTTATTTCCTCCCCTCGCAGGTTTTTAAAGGAGAAGAGGGTGTGTTCCAAATCTCTGGTCTCCAGGGCAACACAGACTATCGATTCCGCGTGGGCGCCTGCCGCCGCTGCCAGGACTCGTGCCAGGAGCTGTGCGGACCAGTGAGCCCCTCCTCTCTGTTCACGCTGCGGCGCCAGGAGTCTGCGTCGTCCGGGGAGCTGTGCCCCGTGGAGACGGGCAAAGGGGCGGGCCTGATCTCCAGCGACGAGCGCTTCGCGGCGCTGATCGTGTGCGTGTTCGCTGGCTTCTCCATCCTCATCGCCTGCCTGCTGCAGTACTTCTTCATGAAGTGAGGGAATTTTAACTATAGGATAGAAAGAGAAAGCAAAAATCACAGAGAAACTTTAAAAAGTATAACGTCTATGAAAGAATCGAATGAAATCAAAACACTTGAGATGAACTTCTATGTACGTTTTGTTTTTGTTTTGTTAGTCAAAGTATCGATTCAGGCTTTTCCTCACCTCGTTCCTGTCGTCTTCTGCCTTCGCTCGGTTTGGTCTCATTTCTCTCTACGTCTCTGTTGTCCTTGTATCATCGTCTGTTCCGTTCGTGGAGGATTTCTGCCGAGAGAAGCCTCGTCTTAGCCGAACGTCGGTTGGAAAAGAAAACTGATAATCAAGCCTTAAAATAGCTGTGAGCAGAGCAGTTGCTCCTCAGACTGACTTGCATGTTTTTACTTTGTATCTTTTTAAAAACATATTCGATTAGAGAACGTGTATATTTCTTGACGGTCATTGCCTTACAATAGGTTTGTTTCTTTGTTTTTTCGATGTTCAATTTTTTTGTTTTTAGTTTTTTTGCTGCAGTCTTTATTCATTCAGCCATATTCCAATGTAGGCCTTCAAAGCTTTAGCCGTTATTATCCAGTTTGTTACTACTCTACAGGCTGTCGGTCCAATCATGCAATCTGCGCGCAGACTGACAGACGCCGTGCACACGCGCAATGTGCCGACTTGTGTACATATGTGCAATTACACTCATGCAACGACAATGACATTACACTTTTTTTTTTTTTCCTCCTACGAAGGCAATCACTTAATCCGCTCAGCTTTCAACGTTCAATCACTCATTCATTCAGCTACCAAAGTGATGCAATCCATGTGTGGTGTAAGATGCTGCTATCCTGTGATTTTATTATATCTAAGAAAGAATGGAAAACCAGTAATCTAATATATGTACACACAATATATATATATTATAACAAATATCTATGATGCTATAGAAGTGATGTAATATAAGTGATGGCAATGTAAGGTCTGAAGTACAGCGTGAGAAAAGCGGAGGAGTTTTACTGTAGGTGCTCACGCCAGCAGCTCTGAGGTCAGTTCAGTAGCTCGTGCGACTGTTTGAAGGAGCCCTTAAACGCTGGCCTCGGATCAGCGCGTGAACCCTTGTAGGTATTCAATTGTTGGGGCGTAAACTGGCTTTGGCGTCGAGGAAGCCGCGGGCCTGCATGGTTCGCGGTCGGCTGCAACACTTTTGCAGGAAAAAGGGGCTGGCCAGGCGAGAGGCCCTCCGTCAGTCCTACCATCTCAAAAACACCATTTCTCCAGCCTATTTATCCGTAGCTTTAGTAGCGATGTGCCCGTAGCGTCACAGACCCAGAGGTGCTAACAGCCCGCCAGCTAGCCGCCTTTCTCAGAGCTGTGTGTGTGTGCGTGCGTTATCCAGGAGAGCCATTAGGAGTTAGCTTGAGCTTTACCCTTCTGAAATCTATCCAGCTGCGAGCCAGAGCTGAAGCTGTAGTTTCTCCCGTCGGCTCGTCTGTGAATCGATGTATTTGAAGACTCTGCTCCTCGTTTTTTCTCATTTCCTGCACACGATTATTAGTAATTACCTTTTTACCTTGCTCTCCATCCGCCTCCATCTCGCTCTCTCTCTCCACCCATGCACGACTCTCTCTCCCTCCTTCTCTTCTCTCCCTTCGCTCTCTCTTTTAAATGGTGCTTTATTGATATGTAATCAGAGCAGTAGCACGTCTGTGGTCTCCTCCTCGGATGCACATGTTCTCTGGGGACTCGAACTAATGTTCACTAACCAAACAAGCCTTTGACGGAACACAACTCAACAACACAGGGCATTCTGACACACGTAACAACCCCCCCACCTCCCTCCTGAACCTTTTTTTTTTAATACCCCGACTCGGAAAAACAAACAAAGCCAAGGTACAGCCCAATACACACATGATCCAAAGAAGTCACCTTGACCCGCATGGTTAACGCGTCCACTTTCGTCGGGTGCGTCTGTGGGGGGGAGGAGGTGGGGGAATCGGGTGGGGAAAGGGGGAGGTGGAGGGGGTGATGATGAGCTCTGATTGGCAGCCTGTAACGTACCTCAGGGAAAAGGCCTTACAGAGTTGGGATCTCATCCCGTCGTCGTCGTCCCTCGCCGCCGCCGCCGCTGCCGCCGCCTCAGTTTCTCTCCATCTTCCTACCGGTCTCTCTCTCTCTCTCTCTCTCTCTCTCTCTCTCTCTCTCTCTCTCTCTCTCTCTCTCTCTCTCTCTCTCTTTTTTTTTGATGCTGTATCTTGTCCTCTGTCTATGCTGTGCCTTGCTCCTGTATGTCAGTAAGCAAAGTGGTTTACTAGCTCAAAAAAAATACCTTTGCCAAAGTTGATGGGAAAGTTAAGGTAGAGTTCTTTTCTAGGTTTTTATTTATACTATATATTTGCATACAGTACTTTACATGCCAATTACAGTGCAATCTTCATTTATTTATTGTTTAAAGATTAAGAGACAAGTGTAGTTATATACTAATTTTTTTTTTTCCTTGTAGCATGTTCTTTTTTTTCATTTTTCAATTTTTTTTTTTGTAATGGATGTACTTTAGATTGTATGATTAAGGCCAGCATTCCTTATCTCAGTAACCCTTTAAGTATTTCTCTTACAGCTGTTGGGAACCTGTAGCTCATCAGTCCATGCATTGCAGTTATCGTTGCCGTTTCAAACATGTAACCAAATGTAATTTTTTCATGTTTCGTTTCATCTCCTGCTCCGGCCGCACCCAGCCGAGCAGTCCTTGTAATGCTTAGACAGACATGTAGCAAAGCCGGGCCTTAGGGTCACTGTAAAGTCATCGGTATTGGGATAAACGTGGCTGCCTTTGGCTTTTTTTTTATTTTTTATTTTTTCCTGATTAGTGTTATAATGAAGCTTCTGATATCCTTCTACAGTTTTATTGCCAAAGTGCAGGCTTCTCGTGTCCACTAGATGTCGCATTTGCAGTCGTCTAAAGGGTTCCTGTGATGTTCTTCTGCAACGACACAGCATTATTATTATTATTGTGATTATTATTCTCTCGAAAGGAAAGAAAAAAAACAACAAAAAAAACATTAACGTGATCTGTGATTATGCTTCTTTTCATATTATCTTTCATTATTTTGTTTTGTAAAGCAAAATGTGCCATTTTGAAATGTGTAGCCCCTTTTGGAGGAGAGTTTTTAACACAACCTGATTTCACACTGAAAGTTCAAATGCAAAAAAAAACGAAGAAAAAAAAAAAGGCAAAAACAATCATTCGATGATTTCAGGCAAAACGATATTGACGATTCCTTGTTCAGACTAGTGCTGGTATAGCAGTAGTGAGTATTTTGTATCCAGTATTTTGCTAAGAGATGATTTACAGAGATATCTATAGAGCTATAGAATGAGATGGTAAATACATGATGACTAACAGAGTTGAAGCACTTTTTTTATGCCGAGCATTAGTCTTGATGAGGTTAATGAGAGCGGGGGAGGGGACACGCGGCCCTCCGCTCGCTTCCAAACACTACTGCCAACGCCGCCTGTTGCATTCATTGGCATTGTCCTGTCATTGGGCGTCACTGTGACATTATGGCATTACTGGAGCACGCCTCTGTGCTTCTCGAAACGGCGCCCCGCTTCCTGCTTCCTGCGACGTCAAGGAAGTGCAGTTCACGGGGAGTGCGGCGCCATTTTTTTTGTCCTCAGACGTGCTCGTGGTGTGTCTCCCTGCGGCCCCCGTCGCATTGTAGTCGACGGGTGCTGTGTGAGGTGTCCTGTCCTTAAAACCCGAGATGTTATGTTGCCCTCGACCCCCCCCTCCCCATGTTCAAGCCTTGACGCCCCAGTGGTAGAGCGAAGGTTTGCCTCGTGTTTGGCCAAACCGAGGCCCAGTTACGTTAGCATTGTAGAGTCTGAGGTTAACGCAGCGTTACCTGACAGACTGCGTGTTTGCGGGCAAGGTACTTCCCCTTTTTACGTGCTTTGTTGTTTTTGTTTTGATTTTTCAAATGCTGGTGATTTTTATAGACAAACCCCCCCCCCAAGCCCCTAACACCCTCCCCACCCATCACGCAGGTCCTGCACATTTGTCGGGTTATGACAAGAATGAGAGACTTTTATTTTTACAATTTTTTTTTTTTGCCCAGCAACCCCCGCCTCCCCCCCCCACATCTGTGCCTTCTGATCAGTTTTATTATTTTTTCTTTTTCTTTTTTTAATGTTTTGTACGTTTTACAGTAAGTAGAGATTTTGACTGAGAGATTTGGCGATTTGACAAACACACAGAGATTCACAGGTATTTAACTATTTTTTAAGCGAGACAAAAGAAAACATATTTTTACCTCACGATTTAAAAAGCAAACATTCCAATGTTGTCATGGTCTACGAATTGAATAAAAAAAAAAGAAATTCATGCATTTCTTCTTGTATTGTAAATGTTAGACAATTTCATATGCATTATATAAAAAAAACTGCCATATCAATTTTAATGTATAGATTTTTGCAAATACTACCCTATGTATGTAAGACGTAACTGTATCGGTAGCGTATATATAATATATTTATGCCCAATAAATGTTTTAATTTTTTTCTGACTTTGATTGAAACTGTTTGTTTTATTGTGTGTGTCTTTACCTCAAGTGCAAATACACTGTTCTACATTTAGTCACAATGTAACTAAGTACATTTACCTAGTTACTGCACTTGCGTACATTTTTCATGAATCTGCAATTTACTTGAGTAGATTTATTTCCGGGTACTTCTCCCTTGTTTTCCACAAAAAAATCAGCAAATAAAAATATAGTTTCTATTCTACTACATATTTACAACATTGTGCGTTACATTTCTGTTGTTTTTTAAAATATTTTTAAAAGTAGTTGGACTTTGAATCAGCCCTAATGACGTAGTAGACGGGGAATCAGGGAATAGGCAACTTTTATTTTTACTCTAAGATATTTAAAAGCAAGTACTTCATTTCTTTTACTCAAGGAGAAAAGTTAATATGCTACTTTTACTTTTAATTCACAATATTTATTTTACTTTGACGTTTGAGTACTTCCTCCACAACTGCATGTAGTTCAGTTACATGGTTCCCTGAACAGCTGGATGGACAGATGCATGGCGCCGGGGCCCTCACTCCCAATGTCGATGCAGAAACTGATTTCCTGACGTGTATTGTCGTGTAGCGGTATTGATTTCTATCTTCCAGATTTAATAAAGAGGAACGTCATGTACTGTTGTAAACATAGCTTAATACTTATCACATTTCATGTTAGGGTTCAAATCCGGATTCATAGTCCGAATAAAACAGATCTATTTTTTTCAAGGTGACGATGTTTAACATGTCTCAGAGACTCATCAAGGTTTCAATGATATGAGTGAGTGCATGTGTGTCTATGTGAGCTGCTCTGTGTGTGTCTGTGTGAAAGTGTGTCATTGCCAGATCGACTCCAGTCGCCTTGATAATGTTGCGCCTGATATCTGAGTAAACGGAATCACACACATTACTTGAGAGAGAGAGAGAAACAGACTGCTGCAGCACTCTATTAATTCACCTCACCCTCAGGACCACTGGGAAATATTAGTCTTTTGTCCTTTTGCATTTAACCTTGATCGTTTTGTGGAGCGTGCACGTAGCTTCGTTAATGTGGTGTAGAAATAAGACCATAAAATACAGGATGAGACTATTTCACACTTATTCTCAGGTGGTGTATCCAGGGGCAAATCTCATTGGGCCTTGAGGTGACCCTGTCTGGTCAGTAGTCTTTAAAAAACTAAAAACTAAAAGATAAAGATTAAATTTGCAAGACATTCCATCGGACAGCCCTGAAAGAGAAAAGAGATTTCTGTCATTGCCATTCAGCTGAGGAGTTTGTCTCTTCCACACATCGCCCTATAGTTGAAATGTTCTCTTGTTCTCCATCAACAAAGCAGTTCTGCAGAACCCTACGTGTGCATGATCCATTCACACAACACTGAAGCAAAGAGGAACTGACTTTTTCCCTTTTTTTACTTATACAAGACTTGAACAGGCACATTACCCAACAGCAGATATTTACAGACATTTTCAAAATAAAGAAAATATCAATCTTTTATCAGTACATATCCAGCGGATTCATAAATAGTAAGTGGTGACATCAGTATACAGTCGGAGGCATCGATTAACAGAGATACATTCCTCAGAGCCTGGCGGCCATGCTTTGAAATGCAGAGTGGTGGAGGCTGCTGCGGTGATTTGGACGTCCCAGTGTGCAGCATCGAGTGCAAAGCATTACAAAGCATCTATTTACATGTTGGAGCAAACATAACATCATCACAGATCCTCTTTGTCCGAACGGGTGCACGATACACAAACTACAAAAATGAATCACTTGAATACGTTTCCCTCCGTTGCATCAGATATCACATATTTAAAGGCCCTTTTAAAAATGTTCTTGTGGGACCTTGTGGTGACATCTTGGCACATTAAGAATATTTTATTTCAATTCACATCCAAACCAGTGAAAACGCTCTCCAGTGGGCACTCAAGCAGGCTGATCACCTCCTCTATTGGCAGATCAATAAGATATACCAGACAGATAGAATATAATAAACCTTGTGCGTGTTTGGTTTAACCGTCGGAGACGTCACGGTCTGCTCCCAGTGAACAGTTAATGTTCACAATGCAGCCGACGCTCCAGGTTGAAGTAAACCTTGTCAGATCAGAGAAAATGACAAATCTGCTAACATCTTTTACATGATGATTCATCTGTGCAGATGTTTGAAGCAGATGAGGCCCTGCAGGTTCTCTGTGTATCCAGATCACTCACGTCAGTACACCTGAGATGGCTGAAACACGTGTATATGATCAAATCAGCAGCGATTCAATGGGGCACAGTTCAGGAGGCTCAGGAAGCTGAGGCCCTCGGGGCCACAGGTGTTGATTTTTACGGTTTTACCAAGTAGCTCTCTTTGAATTAAGCAGCAGACTGAGGCTGTTCAAATGCATCACACTGTTTGTGAAAGCTTCTCACAGGCTCCTCCAGAGGCCTGCAGCTTGAATCATGTTTATCTATCAGCCAGAACGAATGATAACCACAGAAATTAGAGACGAGACATCGTGGGAATGTTTGCATTCTGTAAAATGTCTCAGAATCACCAAAAGTAAACAGACTGCTGTGTCTTATTTTGATAAAAAAGTAATTCTCTTCATTTTAAGGACTGTCCACTAATTACATTGAGCCTCTTTGGCAGCATCAACATGGCATGGACTTGAGTTTCCAAAATACAGGGCACTGAGCATGTCACACATACAGGAACATTTTACACCTTCACTCTCTCAAAATAATGACACAGATCACATCCATTAGCATGATACTTTGCACACCGTACACACACACACACACACACACACACACACACTGCACCTGTGCCCCTAGGGTACAGAGCGGTGCCACAAGTTCTACAGTGCTTTCTTTGTCATCCAGAATATGAATACAATATAAGGCAATTGTAAATGTCTATAATGTTTGTGTAGGAGCATGTGCATCCGTGTTGTTCACACATACTTCAGGCCACAGTGAGTGTTGGCACTCCGTCAGATATGCTCTTCATTATGCTGCTGAGTGAGTTGTAAGAAAAGAGAATCCATCAAGAAAATGCTTTGAAAAAATAATCGGGTTTTCTCTTGATGCGTGTTGGCAGAGCTGGGAACTGAGGTTTGCAGTTTGTTGTGGCTCAGGCTTGTGTCTGGGTCTTCTGGTCTCAGTCAGGAGCTGCTCCTCGGCCTGACAGAATTAATGGCTTTTATAGGCTGATGTTTTCAACTTGTGGTAATTATCTTCACGCATGATATGTCGTGCAGTGCGTTCAGAAGCTGACTGAAGACACCGTCCAGCTGTTGGAGCCGTCTCCCTTCATGGTGCTGGCTGAGCGTCCCCGCGGGGGCTGGCTGTCGGCGAGGCCGAAGAGGCGCGCCGCTGCGCCCCGGTACTTCCAGGACATGGTGTTGTAGAGGATGGGGTTGATGGCGGCGCTCAGGTAGAAGAGAACCACCGACACCAAGCTGCAGTACTCGGACAACAGCGAGAGCAGAGGAGACGGAGCGTCCAGTGAGCGGAACTGCAGGTAGCGACCCACGTGGAACGGCAACCAGCAGAGGACGAAGGCCAGCACCACCACCACTGGAGGAAGAGGAAGAGGAAGAGGAAGAAGAAGATGATGATGAAGAGGAGGAGGAAAGGGAGATGGTGAAGTGAAGAGAAGGGAAAATAAGTCATTGGATGAAAGTTGCAGTCTAAGGGGCTCAGTCTAAGTGTAAATTATTATTTTTATAGATGTGGTTTGATGCTAAAGCTAAAAACCAGACTTCAATGTACTTATTAGCTGATATTTCTTCTTGAATGTATCTCTAAATCAACTCTGAACCACGATACGCACCGTGCGTAATTTGCGCTCTCTCCAAACTCACCCAGCATCTTGATGGTCTGTCTGTTGCTCTTGTCCCTGTGAGCCACGCGGGAGCTGATGCTCGTCTCTCGGTGTCTCTGCCACAGTCGCCGGCCTATGAGGCTGTAGAGCACAGTGAGACAGAACACTGGCATGAAGAAGAAGACGGAGCTCAGCCACACCATGGCGCCCATCAGACCCGACTCCACGGCGTAGTGCGTCATCCTACACTCCCGGGTGTCCCCCCCGCCCTCCACGGAGAAGCCCGTCTCATTCATGTCCGAGCCGAACGGTCCCATGATGTCACGCTCCACTCCCACCATGACAAACACGGGTCCGGCGCTGAGAAGAGACACTGTCCACAGCAGGAGAATGAGGGCGCGCACCCGCCTCTTGGTAACTAGAGCCTTTGCGCGTAACGGGAAGCAGATCGCCAGGTATCGCTCCACTGAAAGCGCAGTGATGCTCAGGATGGTGGAGTAAGTGCACGATTCTGACACGAACTGAAAGAGCTTGCAGAGCACGTCTCCAAAGCGCCAGGGCCTGTACCTCCACATGCGGTACAGGTCCAGGGGCATACAGAGGAAGATGAGCAGGTCTGACACAGCCATGCTGCACAGGTAGAGGTTGGTGGTGGTGCGCATGTCCCGGTACTTGCTGACCACCAGAATGGTCATGACGTTCCCGGCCATCCCGACCAGAAAGAGCAGCGTGCAGGCGGTGGTGATGGCCGTGAGGAGAGGGATGGAGTAGTAGTTGAGAGGAGGCAGGACGTAGTCATCCTTCCATGTGGCGTTGGGGATCTTCTCCCAGCTGCAGTTGTGGGAGACGCACTCCGAGCGATTGGGCCAAGTGGGCATGCTGTCGCCGCGCGGTTATTCACGGGGCCGCGCCTGGCCCTGAGTGTTGAGGGCACCCCGGGTGGGGGACTCATCAAGCCCCGTGGCGCTGCGCCTCCCTCCCATTATCCAGGGAGACAATGACCGAGGGCAGGAGAGGCTGGCAGCCGTGCGTAAAAACCAAGAGCCTTGCGCGCGATGCAAACCTGTTTACAATGTGTTTGTCAAAACACCGGGCTCAAAAATGATGTCTGTGACGCTCCAGGGAAGATGTTGTCACTTAGATAAGTGTGTCCAGTATGTTTGGCGCTGAAAGCACTTGTTCAAAAGAAGAGTGGACGGAGTTACATGCTGGATGAATTCAAAGTGTACTCCAAACAAAACCGATGGAACAAGATAAAGGAAACCACGTAAAACATCTATTATCTAAAGATGTAAATAATATAACTTAAAGATAAGTTATCTTCGCGTCCTCTCTGTTTGTGGTGGTTACCAGAAAATGAAACACGACGATCCATCATGCCACCAAGTCCCAGAGAGTTTCCATCACCGGCCGCGCGTCCCTGCGTTTGAGCGTCAGACACACAAAAAAACAAAACAACAACAAGTGCAGCAGGGGACGTGGTGCAGCAGTCAGCAGAGGCGGGGTGGTCCTGATGCAGCAGCAGTGAACATCTGCACTGAGCTCCCACTCAGCCGAACACAACCGGGTAAACAACCACCACCGTGAAAACAAGCACCGTGCGACGGAGCGGAGACAGTTTTATGAAAGTCACAAAAACCAAGAAGGAACGACGCGTTTTCAACATTATCATTCAAACAGATCCTCAAAAAAGATTTGAGTGAAGGAAAGAGGTTGAGAGTGTTGAGAGAAATTCACCTTGTCTCTCCAGATCCGCACCTCTGGTTATGGTGCACATCCAGTGTTTGGATCCAAGACTCCCAGTGAGGCAAAACAGCATATACACAGAGATGATGCTGATGGTGTGTGGTGGTGGTGGGGGGGTTCCACAGTGAGTCAGTGCTGCAGCGCCACCTACAGGAGATCTTAGGGCAGTGATTACGTGTGTTTACCAAGAGAGCACAGTGCAGAGGGGAGGAGGCAGTGACCCTGTAGAAACTGGGCCAAATGGACCAATACAATATCCTTCTGGGTATAAGACTCAGAACTGATCCTCCAGAACAACAGGAGATGAGAGGAAAATTAAATTTTCCCTTATGACCAGACATAACATCCGGTCTGACTATTGCATTTTAAAATCATGCACGTGCAAATAGAGTCACTTGGGGTGAAGGTTGTGAAATTGCAGGTTTTACCGACTGGAAGGTCACATCTATTAATTCATAATATTTCAGAGCTGCACTCTTGCCCAGACGCAACTGCCTAATTTCCTCAGTCCCAACAAATTCAATTTCATTAAAGCCAGACTGGAGCACGGATTTAATTCCAGGCTCCACTGTGGCCTCTGCAGGACGAGGACAGGAGCCGGGTTTATGCAATAAGAGTGCACGCTGTTCCTGTGAATTCAAATGATAACAAATTCCACCTGCTGACTGTTCTAATGCAAAGAATGTTAAATGCAGGTTTGCATGTTTGAATTCCATTGCATGCACATTATAAGCAGAGTATTGATGTTGCAGTCAGATTCAAACTGACAGTCATGAGATTAGAAAGAAACAATCACACAAACCAACAATTTAAATAACAGCACAACCTCCTTGGTCAAGCTAATAACATTTGTGTCTGAAAAGTGCAGGGAAAATGAAATTCTTACAAAAAAAAAAACAACATAAGTTTTTCTTTAATCGTGTTCTGAATACATTTATGTGATATGAAGATGCCACGATTTGATTTGGTTTCGATTTGATTTGATTTCGGAGGCCACACGCTCAGCAGTTGCTGCTTCTATGCAAACAAGCCTGTAGTCAGAGTGGTGTTAATGTATCTGTTGCTCTTTTTCTCCACGTCGACTGAATTTAACTTGTTGACGTGTAGAACAACCTTCTGAGACATTTGAGTGAAAAAAAACCCAGATACATCAATTCCAGGAAATGTGAACAAGTGGTTGAATTAGCTTTATTGGCTGCTCTGTCAGGATTATATCATTAAAGACAATTAAACTGTAGATATTTTCTCAACAACGTGCTGGAGGCCTCACTGGTTAAAGCAAACGGTGATTTAAATCTCATCACAATTAGAGCGGCGATGTCTTTCTGTTTTTTCTTTGTTTGAGAGTGATGTGATCCCAGTGCTTCAAATATTGTTATCTCTCTGCCCTTTGTGCCGTGACACCATTATGTTTATGAGCACTGAATCATGAAGAAAGAGGTGTGTGTGTGTGTGTGTGTGTGTGTGTGTGTGTGTGTGTGTGTGTGTGTGTGTGTGTGTGTGTGTGTGTGTGTGTGTGTGTGTGTGTGTGTGAGAGACTCAAAGAGAGAACAGAACACAAGCAGGACACTGCTGAGGACGGTCGTGTCTACCACAGCCTCTGTGAGACCTTTTCATCACATCTGGTTCGTATCTGTCTCCGGTCATGTCATGTTGTTTGTGTGTCCAGACTCCAGATGTGGGGGGGTGTTTCGGCCACTGTTGGTGTGTGTTTGTGTGTATTTGGGTCATTGGCCTATTTTTATATTCAAGAGAAACCCTTAACCTATGAACTTCTGACATGTTGTGTGATCAAACTGTATCTCAGGGGCCTGCAAGTGCTGAGGTAACGAAAATGCCGTCCAGTATCAAGCCAGATGTGCAACAAGCCTTAAAGAACAGAATAAGCACAGTACATGAAAGATTATTTATGATTTTATTGCTTTGCAGTTTCACTCTTGTATTTCCGGTCGGTTGTGGTTCAGGAGTGAGTGTGTGTCTGGTTGTGTTGTCTAGTGTTTGGGAGTCATTTTGTCTGGACTATGCATCCAAGGTGTGGTGGTAGATTACAGGGTAAAGTCTCTGTCATAATGATGTCACACACACACACACACACACACACACACACACACACACACACACACACACACACACACACACACACACACACACACACACACACACACACACACACACACACACACACACACACATTTGACAGCCAGGTGAGTGATTGTGTTCTGGCCATGAGAGGTGCAGTACATCCGTTCAGCCACAAGATAGAGGAAGAGATCTGTATTAATTGTGGACTGGAAAAAAATGAAAGTACTTGTTGTTTAATTTAGGACTAATAGATGATTTAATTAACAGGTGAGATTTAACCCAAGTGTGTTTCTCTACAAATCATATTTCTGTCTGCAGTGACAGTTATTTTCTGTTTTTTAATATTTATTTGTCATGTCATTGTTTGTTTTTTTTAAATCCCATTTTCTACTTTTCTACTATTTCTGCTTTCAAGTATTCTCTTGTCTAACTCATGACTGACTGAGGGGATTTCCCCAGAGTGGGATCTTATCTTATCTTATCTTGTCTTGTTTTATCTTATCTTAATTTATCTTATATTATCTTAATTAGTCTTATCTTATATTAATTTAACTTATCTTATCTTATACACAGGTTTATTTGAACATAAAACTACATCTAATTCAACAGTTATTGTTTTCCTCCTCCTTCTCTCTCTTCTTTCCCACAACCCCGTATGTCTTATTAAATTGACACAAACACATTATGATTATTTAGCTTATTATTTACCGCTTATATTCATTACCGTTATTGTGCAGATCAAAATAGACGCACGCGCACACACACCCCCACATTTAGTACAATCAGAGCAAAGTAACTGTGAGATAATGGGCGGGGCCAGCGTCAATGTCTCCTCCTCCTTTCAACAAAACACCAACGCTTCCTTTTGTTCCTCCAATGAGAGAGGCCTGTGGGAGGAACCCGCTGCTGTGATTGGCCCGGAGTTCTGCGGGCACCTCCCTCTCTGAGAGTTGGGTTTTCTCAGCCACACTTTCCAGAGTTGGAGAAGAGAAGCAGCTCAGAGTTGTTGTGTGTCTGCAGCTCCACAGACTGTGTGTGTGTTTGTGTGTGTGTGTGTGTTAGTGTTAGTTTTTCTGTCCACACAGTGAAGCCAAGTGGATTGATTGATAACACAACATGTGGGCTGTGCGTCCACAGACAGAGCAGGTTGGTGAAGTCTTCCTCTCTGTGTGTGTCTGTCTGTGTGCTGTATTCTATTTGCGTCCATAGTATGTGTACGTGTGTGCTGGGGGGTGTGTGATATGTGCCTCTGTGTCAGTGACCCTCCTCAGTTGTGGATCATGTGTTGCTTATTCTCATGCTACTGTTCTGTGTCTGTGTGTGTGTGTGTGTTCTATTTGCGTCCATAGTGTGTGTGTGTGTGTGTGCTGGGGGTGTGTGATATGTGTCCCTGTGTGTGATGCTCCTCAGTTGTGGGGTTGTCAAGTAGGATCATGTGTTGCTTATTCTAATGCACTGTTCTGTGTATTTGCATTGGAACAGACATGGAGCTGTGTGTGTGTGTGTGTGTGTCTCTGTTGTGTTGCTGCACAGAGCAAATATGTATCCAACACGATAACGTGTTTATCTTTGTGTGTCTGATTATGGCAGCGACACACAAGTACCCTGGCTCTTCACCATAATGAAAACACTGCAACAAGTGTTGTTTGTCACTGCACAGGTGTGTGTGTGTGAGAGAGAGAGAGAGAGAGAGAGAGAGAGAGAGAGAGAGAGAGAGAGAGAGAGAGAGAGAGAGAGTCTGTGCAGACCTGTCCCCCTCCCTCCCTCATCCTCCTCACACCCTGTTGTGAAAGCTACAGCTGGAATGCCATGGGAGATATTTTGCCTCCCCCCCACCTCTCCCTCTCTTCTTCTTCTTCTTCTTCATCTTCTTCTTCATCTTCTGTTTTCTTTGTAACTGATACACATCATCCTGACCTCTGGCATGCGGCACTCTTCCTCTTGCTCATGTCAACGGCCTCAATTCTTCTCTGTTGAGCTATTGCTGTTATTCCTGCCTCAGGCTCCAAGTGTGTGTCTGTGTGTGTGTCTGTGTGTGTGTGTTTAAACTTCATCGACCCGTTCCGTGTGGTGCCATCCTGTGTGTCATGCATGTCAATTAATGATTGACGTGCATCACACACACATTAACTGCACCTTTTGTAGTTGTTTTTTTTTTTCAAAGTTCAAGAAATAAAGTTATGTAACAGGATTTTCAACTTTATCGCAGAGTTCATTCTCTTTCTCAGGGAGGGTGGGAAGTATTTGTGTCTGTGTCGGCTCTCGGCCCCTGTGGGGAATTGTGGGTGATTTAAACATTATGTTTTTGGATTGCACAGTAGCAAACTAGTTAGTGCAGCTTTCATTGCACCGTACCCAGAGCCGGCCCTAGCCTTTATGGGGCCCTAAGCAGAATTTGATTTGGGGGGGCCCCCACCGCCTTGGTGCTGCCACTACTACTTATCATTGTCAAAGCTGGATCTTTCACAGACTGTAAATCTAACACACATTGTCAATTGTGTTAGTTGTAGCTGTGTTGCTTGAACCAATGCCAGCCTTTATGCTTCTATGGTTTTTTATGTATCTTTATATGCACACACAGACACACATGATATCTATCAGACAGATGCTGAAAAAGATATAGTGTCGATCCTAAATTACCATACTACTTTTATTACTTAAATGGCACAATAACTCTCGCTCTACCCACAGTCATAAAAAACATAAAAGTAGATTAAATAAAAATGGCCCTTTTTAATAAAGATCCATTAGCTGTGCCTGAAGATAGTGCTTTGCTTGTTACGGCTCTAATGAATCCAGAATGACGTAAACACTGCGTTCAGTGAACTGGTGGAGACGCTGGAATAATTGTGGCAGACAGCAGATGTGAGGAGGAGTCAGGTTTATGTGCTAAGACCAACGTGCTTCAATCAATCCACCACTCTGCCTACGACTCTAAATAATAATAATAATAATCATGGTGTAACCCAAGGATATTTTCTGCAGCTTACCCAGTTACAGATGTTCCTTAACCCTGATCGCAGAGCGCATGGCAAAGACGTACGAAACACCGACTGAGCCGTTATAGTGAGAATAGAGGGAGGTCCGGCTCTGACCCACCGCTGCATCATGAAACTGTTCCGAGCTGATGTTTGAAGGATGCATGATTCACCAAATCCTCAGCTCTTGATGCTCTCTCAGCGATCCCTCTATAAATAAGAGGTTTACGTCTAATTGTTGTGCAGCAGGCGCTCTCAGTGTTTTTGCTGCTGCTGCTGTGCTGAAGATACATGGAGAAGAGCAACTGCTCGGATTTAAGAACCTAGAGGAGGTCGACTCCATCACATGCAAAAAGTAGAAATGATTTACGTCTCTGCAGGAAAAACATGTATTTCTTGTCCATGTATTAAAGCTGCCTCCATTTTTTTCCCCTAGGAGCTGATTTCTTGGCTCGTTTGCATCTCCACTTAATTTCCTGTGCCACAAATTCTCAGTTATTTACACTCCAGGACATTTAGGTGACTTTATTTGCAAACTTTAAAGATCATCATCATCATCATCATCATCATCATGAAGGCCATCAAGAAGGCCCTCCTCCATGCCAGAGCTGCCTACTACTCCACATTAATAGAGGGAAATAAAAACAACCCCAGGTTTCTCTTCAATTCAGTTCAAGTCTTTTTTATTTGTATTGCGCCAAATCATTAGACTTTAAAATGATAGAGAAACCTGACAGTTCCCACGATGAGCCAACACTTCAGCACTGTATCCAGGCTACAGCTCAACTGAACCCAGTCTCCCTCCAAACCGGAACAGCGATGACTTTATGTGCTTCTTTTTTCATAACATTTTAATAATTTGAACAAAAATTGTCACACCTTGTTGAGCCCTATGAGACAAATTGGGATTTGTGATTATGGGCTATACAAATTCAATTGTAATGATCGATTGATTTGATTTGTCGAGGTTCTAAACTTTATGCCATTTGAGATATTACATATAAATATTCAACAGCCCGTCTTTTCTGTGCGTAATGTCCTTGTGTTTCTAGATAATCCACAGAAAGCAGTTTTACTTTTAAAAAAGTAGTTCTAGCTAAACCTCTCCGCAGGCTGGTCTGTGGATGAAATGGTGCAAAGGTAATTGAAAGACATGCAGCTGATGTTTGTTTTTTATTGCTTTCGCCATCACGATCGAAAAACCACTCTGCTTCATTGCATTGGAGAGGCAGAAGAGATCTCAGGGACCAAACGGAGGCTTGAGGCTGTCACTTGAATGAATGGACTGTTTGGGTGAGACTCTCTGTCCTGCTCCTGTAATTATGGTGAGTCAGAGTCGCTTCAGCGGGCATGCACACGAGTCATAGTTTGGTAATTTCCAGGCTCAAACTTGGCTGCCTGGACCGGGCCGAGTCAGGCTTGGATGAAAGAGAGAGAGAGAGAAAGGGAGAGAGAGAGAGAGAGAGGGCAGTTCCCTCACTCCGTCAGTACAATGATTCCTTGTGTCACCGCCAGCAGAATGCCACTGGATGATGACGATGGCTGCTCCCTCTTTCTCGTTTTCTGGCGTCTACTGTGTGTCTTGCTTTCTCTGCCTCTCTCTGGCGACCCCCCCCCCCCCACCCCATCCATGGTGTGAAGGATTAGATAATAGGCAGCTTTAGTGTGGGCAGAGAAAGAGAGGTGTCACAGACCTCTCTCATTGCTACTCCTCCCTCCATCCTCTCTCCCTCCTCGCCTCGTACCATCTGCGCCACGGAGAGCTTGGCACCGCACGCTCTGCGAAACGCTAAGGCCGTGTTTACGTTGTCTTTACGGTGCCGTGCAGGCGTGTGTACACATCAGCGAGCGGGAGGGTCGTCTGCTACGAGTCCACGAGGTCTTTAAAACCATAAAAGGGCTTCAGTGTGTAAATGTCGAGCTCGTCGTCGCACATCCATAAATAGAAGATGCATCTCACAAGTTGTGTTCTTCTCGACACTCTACGGTTTAATCCGTGATGTTGACATAGATGTTCCATCCGCCCCCAGTGTTTCTCTGAGGGTTTGACACTTCTCAGACAGGAATTGTAAAGATGTCTTCTGCTTCTTGTTTCACGTGTTTCTCTGGGGGGGGGGGGGGGGTCTTCGCTCACCTGTGTTTTGGTCGGTTTTAAGGCCTTTTCTTTAACTGCCTAACTTCTTTCTTGTGGCTTAGATATTTACTGTTGTGTGTTTTTATTGCCTTGTGCCTTATACATATATTATTACCTCCACCAAGGATGTAATGTTTTCATTTCTGTGTCTGTTTGTTTGTTTTAAATCAAGATTACACAAAAACCACTGGACGGATCAACACAAAACCTGTTTGTAGAATGTGGTGTGGGTTCGGGGAAGAACCCATTCATTTTAGATGTGGATTCAGGAATTTATATTTCACTTTCGTTAACATTGCGAGATAGAGCTTCTTCTTTTCTTTTTTAAAACATTTTCACCAGTTTCCAGGGATTAATTCATGAATCTTGATGCAGCTTGATTTGCATTTAAGGGAGATATTGAAATAATAATTTAACCGTCCTGGAAATATCAACATTCTCCAAGTAGCTCTGGGCGAGGACACTGTTTCCCTGCAGACTTTATGGATTTGATTAAGAGTTCAAACGCGGGTTCAACTCAGCTGCAGCAGCCACAGCATGGAGGTTTCCCGCCTGACAGAGAGAAATAACTTCTCACTTCTTTCCCAGACTAGATCAGAGTTCTCACAATTCACCCCCCCACCTTTGTGTGACATATTTTTGTGGACTACAATTTGTGATAAAAGGAAAGAGTTTCGGGAGTTGTGGCTGCAAGACACTGAACTTCCGAGCTAAAATACATTTTTGGACGGCAGCAGCTACACAGCAGAGATAACACATGGTCGCAGTGACCTTGTGTTCCCCCCCATGTGTCTCTTCTGGGTCCTTCCCGTGCAGCACGAACAAAGACAAACCAGAGAATCTGCTGCGAAGAAAAAACAGGCCAACCAGTGCGTCGTCTCTTATTTCAAAACCACAGAGGGAAGTGTTGTGTTTTATATTTCATCTCAGGAGGCTGGGTGACACCAAATTAGGGATAATAACTACAACACAACAATTTGTGTTACCTGAACAAAAACCAGCGCACCTTGCCCGACATCGTCCTGGTTCCTGCCGTCTCAGTGGGACATGAATGGGTGTGACGGATGAATTACTCCATTGTGTGTTGTTGGATAAGTTCCACAGTTTTGATGGGTGTTAATCCACAATCAATACTGTGTAACCAGGAGTAAATATTAAACTTTAAACATCAATAATCATACTCATATTAAAGTTTCTACATTTATAATTGGTGACTTGTTAATAAATCAATAATTTGAAAGGTTTATAGGACAACTTAAAAACCACCAAGTCTAATGATGTTGACAACAGACCAACACTAAGCTTTCAAATCAATGCTAAAGAGCGATAAACAGGAAGTTACAGGTTTTCCAGCTGCCTCTGCTTTCACATTGACGTGATTTGATCAGCTAGCGACTGCGCTTGAATCTTTGTTTGAACGTGATTTGATTGGCCGGTACTTCAGTTTGCCGGATGAAAAACCGAGCTCTGCCGTATCACCGCAGTGGAACCACAATGCAGTTCAGCAACGCATGTCGCCCCATTCAGAGTGAATGAGCAGCTTTTTGTTCGGGCGCATACGTGTGACACCAGCGTAACCCTAACCCGGAAATGTTTAGAAGTAAATAAAGTATTTTTTACTTACATGTGAAGTTAAAGGAATAGTTTTGCACTCATAATATACTTTAATACACTTATCAATACCAAAGACAAGTCTGTCCGTTAAATATGCAGCCACCACACACGATTGTTGTTTTACACTTTGGTATATGACAAGACATAAAATGTTAATGAGGGATCTTTAAAGTTGCTTAGAGGGTGGATTTTATTAAAGCAGATTCCAGTCTTTATGCTAAGCTAAGATAATTGCCTCCTGGCTCTGACTTCATCTTTAGCATGCAGCCATAAAATGGTGTCCACGCTCCCACGGGCAACCAAGCATATAGAAATGTTTTCACTATTTCCAAAGCATTTAAAGTCTTTGTGCTCAACCAACAATCTGCAGCAGCAGCAGTTTCAAACAAAAAGACAAGGGATTGGTATTAGTCGTCTTATTTAACGCTCCACTAGAAATTAGCATATAAAAAAAAATGTAACACTCGTTTGTATTAAGTTAGAAACAAATATGTTTTGTTGTAGTTGCTGTGAGGCACTTTTCACAATTCTAGTGAAGCCGTCTGACGCTACAGACAGGATTCAAAACAACTTTATTTTTCCCTGGAGGCCAATTCTAATGCAAAATAAACACAGTCATGTGTAGAAACAACACAGTTAGAGTTCATAATAAGATAAGATATGTGGGGAAATTTGCAACATTTCAGCAGCAAGACCGGAATTAACATCAGGAAAGTAATAAGAAGCAGCATGCAGTACTTATAAGGAGATATCAAAATGTAAAGTAAAAACTAACTTATAAAGTGTAAACAGAATATATACAGTGTGAACATGTAGATAATCAGGGTAAATAGATATAAAGCATCTATTAAATACATCAAGACCTTATTAGAAGTTGGGATGAAACTTTCTCTCTCCTCCATTGGGACACACTCTGATCCCAAAATCAAAATTGATCTAAATGTCACTAGATGAGATTATGATGGTTGATCCCTGCATGGACAGTGGCAGGAGACTACATTTCCCATGTGTCACATGCAGAACAGGATGGCGAGTTTCCACTTTGCTGTTATTATGCCATCTTTTTTTTTTCTCCGCCTGCCAAACTCTACCAAACCTCTACAGTTCTTCTCCCACTCAACTTTTTCCTTTCTCCGTATCTTCCTCGGGATTTCACGGCTTATTGATTCTAAACTAAATCACATTTTAAGAGGGATGGAGGCACATAAAGGAAGAGGCGGACGCTCCTTCAGCTGCTTCTCTTGATATTTCTTTGTACGCCGCTCGCTGGCTGTTACAACCGTCGCCATGGCAACAGGACAGGAAGCAGGAAGTATTCCATGTCGAATGGAGTACAGAGATAACTCCTCCAAACTCCCAAGGACGATCACATACTCTCCGCTCAGTCCCATCGGGGCTGTGTGGACGGAGTTTGTGCACGTGTGCGACATCCGAGTCTACACATGCAGAAATCCAGCTTCCTCTGCAGTCAACCTCTCTGTGGGTCAGGGGGGTGGGGGGGTCATGGGTATTCTTAGAGCAGGGAGATAACTGCTCTGTCATAAATACTTGTCCTGGAGTTTGCACGCACTCTGCACAAAAGTTCAGCCATTGTGCTTGGCTTGATTTAATGATTTAATCCATCTTGTGTCTCCAAACAAGATAAGTCATGTTCTTTTCTTTTTTTTTTATGATGCAAAGCAATAAGGGACATTTTGAGTTTCATTTTTCGTTCTTTGGCTGCTGGGAAAAAAGTGCACTCTATGTAACATCGACAAATTTAGACATGTCACCATTTGCAGCTATGTGAAAAAGCTCTTCTCCGACACTGTTATCTGTCTGGGAAAAAATGTGACTGAGCAAAGTGAAAGTTAGAGCGATGGACACAGAAAACTCTGACTGGGAACGTGAAAAACAATGATTTCATAAGTGTTCAGGAATTTCCTGGAGTGGGAACTGCACAATAACAGAATTTGATTACAGTGCTGAAGGTGATGAAGTGTTATGGGCAGGTTGAAAAAACCAGAAAAATCCAGTTGAATTGTGTGTTATTGTAGAATATTTAGTTTCTGACACGATTAACAGCAACGGCCATGATTCATACTCAGCATTTTCTTTGATAAAAAAGAATAATGATTGTCTTAAGCCCCGAGCGTGAGTAAAATAAGCCCAAATTAGAAAAAATGAATGAACGAGAAGACTTCACAGGGACAGGTGGAAACAGACAGACACGCAGTCACTTCAGGCAACACGGCGACTGCTGGTGGCTCCTCTGACTGTGCGAGCGTGCTGGATCTTGTTCAGCTGAGTGGGAATGTTTGGTGTCGAGCTGTTGCTGTATATCGGCTCATGTGTTATTTACTCGTCACGAACACTTTTAGCTCCAAACAGAAGAATTTAGCGCTTCTGAGACGGATAATAGGCAGCGAGGTTCCTGTGTATTCTTCATACCACTTTACTGTATAATCTAAAAGTTACAACAAAACGTTATCTCACTGTGTTCACAAGTTATGATTTAAATCGATATGTATGTTTGTTCATTTCTTATTCTCTTATTACCTATCGTCTGTTTTGTGTGATGCACTGACACTGTTCTATTCTATTCTAACCTGTGTGAGTCTCGGAGTGTTTGATTTTGTGTTGCCTTCACTGACGGTACAGAAACAATTGATTTGTGTTCACACGTTGCTCCGGCTCCAAAACTGCCTCAGAGAAAACAGTCTGGAAATCTGATGAATCACCGAAAACCTCGTCCTTTAGTGTGGTTAACCTCAAAGTAACAAGAAAACACGCTGTTCCACTTGTAACATGTTATGTTATGCTTGGTTCTAATCATAGATCATTTCTAATATAAGGATAGGCTGTGTGGGGGGCGGGGCACTGGTGAGGTAGTCTAGAATGAATGGGGGCCTGTGGAGCTGTGGCCCCAAAATGTGACGTTAATTGGGCACAATATCTGGTCACCGTTTACTTCAATTGTATTGGATTTGGCTGCAATGCTGTTTTGTGGACTCAAACACTCTCCCTTTAAAATACAGCAGAGAGGGAAACGTACTGAAAGTAAAAGTCCAGAGGACAGAGTGCAGAGAAAGGGATCCACGGTGATGTATGGCAATAAGAGATAAAATTTCAATAACACTTATAAAATCTCCCGTCAGAGTGTTATCTGCTGCAGCAGCTGCTCGGTCTCTTCTTTCCTGTCTCCTCCCGAGTCTCTTTTTCTTGTGTTGACTCAGAGGGACGTTTGTTTCATGGCTCATGTTTCATGTTTTTCCTTTTTTGTTTTTACCCTGTGACTAGAAAAGGTGGAATACATGAAATGCAGATTACTGATACTGCTCCACACCCTCTCTTAGTGATGCAGGATCTTACACTCAGGGCTTAGCTAAAGTTGGATTTAATGTCCCTGTTATACAGGTTTTTGAGATCGTTATTTATTTATACAAATACACATGTTCTCAGACCGTGTATTGTTGAGGTTAAAGTGAAACTAAAGCAGACTACTGAGTATTTTGACTGTTTTGTGTGAACTGGTGCTTTGTTAGTGCAGCTTGACTACACAGACACAGGTGGACATATTAAAGTCACACAGGGGTGTACGGCTGATTCTCTGCTTGAATGTGTCTTACTCAGCGTGGTGGCCCCTCACGCAGCAAATTACACCAACGTTGCTTCATCACCAACTTTCCCTCCCATGGAAACGACTCCCAAACACCGTGCTCAGAAACTATGAAGTAATTCTTAAAGGTGTCGTAATCAACTTTTCCTCAATGCTTCATCCTAAGAGAAATGAAGGGGATTAATTGTCTCTGAACTCATGATTACACATCTGATTGAAGGAACAGGACGGATCAGTGTGTCAGACTGTGTGTGTGTCACAATAATGACTAACATGTGATTTATTAGGAAAGTAACACCTCACCTGCGGGTTGGAGGGTAGATGATGTGCTGCGCATGACAAGGAAGCACAAAATGAAGGAAGCACACAATGTGATTAAACCACCGAAGAATTTACTTACTGAGCAAATAGCCACGCCACAGTTTCAGGTTCTTCCCATGTTCGTCTTTCCAGATCTCAAAGTCAGCGCCTCAAGCACAAGGGGAAACAATTTAAGGAAATCATTGACTCACACACCAGTGTTTAGGTCTCTGACCCTCGGACTGTCTGACTCTGACCTTTATCAAGTACAGAACAAACAATATTCTAACTGCGAAACCAAGGTCAGATGTGGTGTTTCGAAAATTCCAAATATTCTTGCATGAGATGTTTTGTTAGTGATCTTGGGGAAGTACTTCACTGTTACTGGTCTCAAACCTTCCTGAGACATTTCATTTTGTTTTTTAACTGTCATTTCTCACTGTATGTGTATATATGTTTTGCATGTGTATGTGAAAAGTAATAGCTATTCAACTGTGATAATGAAAAAGGGGCTGCGTGGTGGAACAGTGGTTTGCACTGTCACCTCCAGTCAGGATGGTTCTGGGTTCAAACCTCAGACCTTTCTGTGTGGAGTTCTCTTGCTGCTCCTTGTGGGGTTTTCTACAGGTACACTGTATTTTGGAAGCCTTGTCATTCTAGTGCTCAGGTGTCCTGAAGTCTTGCCTCATTTGAAATGTATCTACATGTCTGTGTATCATAGCTGGAGCCAGCATACCTGTGGTTCTATGTGACTCTGATTATAGAACATCCAGGTCTTGTCGAACCGGTCATGATAGGATCAGAAGTCAGTGTCGGATCGCTGGAATGCTAAAAGTCAAATGAGTTTATATTTATCATGTAGGTGATTTAAAAAGGATCTCTTCTCTCTCCTCTAGGCGCGCCCTGCTCTGGGGGCTAACTGCTAAACATGCTGGGCAAGGACCAGCAAACGACCAGCAGCCTCAACCTGGTAAAATCGGAAGTCTCTGACACCGCGGCGGCCGCAGACGCACACGACAGTATCAATATGGCAGACCTTGTGGAAAGCTTGGACACCAGAGAGCTGGACATGGGGGAAGGAGAGGACATCGACTATGACGGAAACTTAGGTATGTCTGCGTGTGTGTGTGTGTGTGTGTGTACAAAACAACATGCTGTGCAATAAGTGTGAATAATACCTGGGAAACCATTCAAAACCAAACAAAGCAGGTATTCACGTGAAAAGCCTTTGATTTGGTAAGAGGAGATTCAATTTAGAGGAAACCAAACATGTCTGAGTATGAAACAGGTTTGTCATTCATAAAGAGGATGTATGTGGCAATGAAGGCCCAGAGATGTGTCTGTCATCTCAGGGTTGTTCCCAGGGTCTCTGAGGGGTAGACAAGCTGCTGCCATGATCCGCAGGGGCTGCATGTTCGAACGCAGATGTCCGAGTCGGTTGCTTTTGACTTTAACCAGAGTGTTTCCTGAGTAAAAAGTCTGGATAATGTCCGAGTGAGAATCCAGCAGGAACACAAATCAGGATAAAAAAGGTGCCATCACATAGAAGAACGTAGACGAAGATGTCACCTTGGAAAGACGAGGAGATTGGCGAGCTTTTGGTAATTTAAAGGTTATTTCCTGCCTCCTGCTGCTCCATCCAGGCTCCTCCCCTCACCTGTACGCTCTCTGGAGATTTTTCCTGTTGGTTTCGCATCTGACCAGGAAGATCTCCTGCCGCGTTCCTCATATTCCACAGGCAAAGTCCGGAGAGTGACCGGACCTGATTGTCTGCACGTTATCTAGAGTTCACGTCTGAAAACGACTCGAGAGACAGAGCGATCACATTGTATTCTGATTCTATTTCACCAGGAATCGAACAGTGTAAGGGTGGATTTGTTTCCTTTACGTAATTTGAATCTCACAAACTCTACCGGAGAATAAACACAAACATTTGCCCTCACGCTGCAAACTAGAAAAGCCCAGAGATCTTCAACAGGGGCCGACTTTTCAGTGCAGCAGCCTCCTCTCATCCTCAGCAGCCCGAGCTACTCCTACATGCACAAACCAGAGAAACCACACTAAGCAGCCACCTCTCCTCCTTCCTTCCTCCCTCCCAGGGGACTGTCGTATCCAGTTTTCAGCAGTGTATGCCACGGTGGGCTTCAAGGAGTCCAGCGCTACGGTTTACCTGCCCACCGTGCCCATCACCGCCCGGATCCTGGAGGTGGAGAGATTCACCACGGCTCAGGACCGCTTCAACCTGTCGCACCAGAGGAGCGTCAACAAGGTGCTGCTACCGTCCTGTCTTTCAATGCTAAGATGCTTCTCCTGCCTTATTCTGAGTTGTTTTTATTATGGGAAATAGGAAATTTTCATATTAATTACGTGTCAAATGCTCTGAATGATATCAGTTTTAGTGACAGTTTAATATGCTCGATTTTTGCAACATCTTAAGCAACTTAAACCATTCTAACCTGACCATTTTTATTCTAAGCACTTTCCCGCACAAGCACACACACTAACTCGCTGCTCGCCGTCGCCCCCTGCGTGTTGTGTGTCTGTGTGTAGTCTCTGCCAGCCGTGTTTAAGATTGAGCTGAAGCACGGCGAGTTCACCTGGGTGGTGAAGAGGAAGGAGAAACATTTCATGGAGCTGCACAGGGAGCTGAGGACGTACAAGACCTTCATGAGGATACCGCTGCCGTCGCGCAGGTTGACGCCTACACACACACGCACAGATTGACCTTCCCACGTGAAGACGCACACGTGCAAACACAGACAAGTGCACACGGCTTGTTGCACTGACTTACATTCTTTTGCTGAAGAGTTGTGCTAAATTTGAGCTAAAAAAACAAGTCTTGATTCTGGAATTGAGCATTTGAGCCTCAGGTTTTTCTTCCCAAATGGGAGATAAGTGACTTCTTGAAATAATTTTATACACACACACCCACACACACACACACCCACACACACACACACACAGGTGCATAGACACACTGAATAATGATTAGCATTTTAAAAGAGCAGTGTTCCAGTTACATAATTTAGACAGAAAGACAAATACTACTTAAGAAACTGAACCTGGCTGGTGATTAGTTTAACTTTTTCCGTATTTGCTCTGGCAAAGCTGTTTGACTAAATAAACTTACTTTACATCTTAAATGTTTTTCCCGCGCTCCGCCTCAGCCACACAGTGAGGAGAAGGACGGTGAGGAAGAGCGAGGTGAGGGAGATGCCCTCCCTGCCGAGGGGCGGGGTGGACGATCTGGTGCGAGACGAGCAGGTCTCCAGCAGGAGGGTACGTCACAGAGCCTTCAGCCACTTGTGATATCTTAAAGGGATAGTTCACCCCAAAATGAAAATGAAAACCACTGTGCTGATGGAGGTGGTGGGTGAAGTGTTTGAGTCCATAAAATGAGTGAACTATCCCTTTAATGCAAGGAGCTCTCCAGGCAGTCGCCTGTTGCCATTGAAATGAAGTCTTTGTATATCTATCCAGGAAAACGCTGACTGTGTGTGTGTGTGTGTGTGTGTGTGTGTGTGTGTGTGTGTGTGTGTGTGTGTGTGTGTGTGTGTGTGTGTGTGTGTGTGCGCGTGTGCCTGTCAGTTTTTACATGCATGGATTTTGTCATTAAAATACTCACAGTGGCCAAAACCGAGTGTGTGTGTCCCTACAGAGACAATTAGAAGACTATTTGAACAAGCTGCTGAGGATGGCCATGTACCGCAAATATCACCATACTGTGAGTAATCATACTAAGCACTAAACATAAACATAACCTCATCATCAAGGTCAAGCTTATACTCATTTGGGTTTTATTTTAGGCTTCGATAGTTATGAGTCATGTTGTCATGTTGTCTACTATAAACACGGAGAAAGGGACTTTAACAGTAAATCATATTCATGGTGTGATTTATGCTTTTCTCCATTTCCCTCTGCACAATGTGGTGGAACCTTGAGTGTTGACCCAGCGAGCCGTGTGTTTACCCATCGCACTGAGTCTGCTTTATGTTAACACACTGTATGTATATTATTACTACAAGTTGAAACAACCCCTTGAGTGCAGGTGTGATGCCCTGGGTGAAAACAGATCAGCGAGAAACACAAGATGAAGTTTCTTATTAGTTTTCTAGAGAATACATAAAACACTGTAGTCATTTATCTTTTAAACACTTGCAGGACGGTACTTACTGTTTGTTTTCTTTGCCGAGCTCATTTTATTCTCTATTAGTTATTATCAAAAACACCAGGAGCGTTCAAAGAGACGTCGGTGGCCCCAGGCGAAAGGGACCCAGGGGCCCTACACCAGCCCCCACCCCTCAAGACACATGATAGCAAACCACATCATTCCAATCCACAAAGGGTTCTCTTATTATCAAAATTATGGGGGTCTCCCACCATGGTGTCGTAGCCGTCTCCTGCACTTAGCTGATCATAGTATTTAAGGGGATACTCATAAAATCGCGTTGCTGTGGACTAACGTATTCTTAAGGGGGGCCCCCCCTCTCAGCTCAGGGCCCCGGGCAGCTTCCTGCTCTGCTTACCCTGTAGCAACGCCCCTGAACACAGCCACGTGACTATATTATCAGATCCATCTTATATTTTGAGAAAACACATGTAAGCTTTAGTGTCCTCAATGTTATCTTCATTTAATCTTACTTACGAATGAACATCAAAATAGATCATCATCATTACTTTAACTGCCTCATTGTTCCCGTCGTGTGCTGATGAAATAATATTGTGCATCATTAAAACTAAATATCCACGCTGCGATGATTTCTGATGAGTCACGTTGCTTCCAGGTGGATGTATGAGTGCGACAGGCTGCTCACAGAGTCGTGTGTTGATTTGTCCACGTGAGAGTCAGTGTGTGAAGCCTCTTGTTGTCTCTGCCTGTCTTTTCTCAGATGGAGTTCATTGACATCAGCCAGCTGTCTTTCATTCATGACCTGGGACCCAAAGGACTGTGAGCATTTTCTCCTCCTTCAGTCCCTTGAGCTCTAACAACAGTCCCTTCAGTCCCTTCAGTCAGGAAGACAAACGCTAAATCACAATAGAGTGAAGCACTCGAGCTGAAATCTCAGCCTCCTGAGATACTTTCTCGAAATGTGTTAATTCAGATATTTGACCGTTTTCTGTTCTTCCTCCTCCAGGGAAGGGATGATCTATAAGCGCTCAGGCGGACATCGTATCCCTGGCATGAATTGCTGTGGTCACAGCCAAGCCTGCTACCGCTGGTCCAAACGGTCTGTGGTTACCTCTTTCACTTCATCTATCTTTGTCCTTGTCTAAGTACAGACGTGAACGCACTCAGATCTGATGGTGATCCGATCACGCCAGACCACATTCGGAGGTGGACTGTTTACTCAGCTGACTTCCTCCGACCCGCTACAGTTTCAATATGAACTGAAACTATTTTTACTCCTAACTGTGCCCATACGCTGATTTGTTCTGACCACGACATGATGATACTTTTCTTAAATTGGTGAAATCTGTCTTCACTGCAGCTGCACGAGATTCATCCAGCGCCCCTTGACTCCTCTCTCTCTCTCTCTCATACCAACACACAGACACACACTAACAGTGACATCAGACACATGTGTACACTCAGACTGGGTCAAATACTACCTATCAACGTATTCATTTGCATACAGAGCAGGGAAGTGAGATCCGATCACAAGTCACAGGAGACAGATTCAGGACGTAGGTTAATACCACGTGTGTACAGGGCCTTATATTCAACCTCCTATTCTTTTAGTTCCCACATACACACAAACTCACTATGATCAAATTGCCCCTTAAACCTTAAACGCCTCTTGAGGGATGAACAAAGGATTTTGAGTTTAATTGAAGCTTCAATTTGAGCTTTTTGTTGCAGCCTCTCTCTTTTTTTTTTTTTTTTTTACATGCAAATCATGCAAATAGACGACAATGGAAGTTGTGTGGCTCTGAATCACAATTCTTTCAATACAAAGAATTGTGTTATTTTAACCACCACACTTGTCAAAAATGTAGGTGTGATGGATGTTTCGCACAAAAGAAATAAATCATTCCGGGCTCAGATTTCTGGCAGGAAACTGTCAGGGTGTAGGTGGGAAAACACAGCAACCATTCATTCTACATTCAAACATATTATAAATATTCTAAGAATAATGTTGTATTAAGTGTGTTTCGGCCGTCATGTGACTTTGTGTTCATGTGTGTTGTTTGCTCACGAGCACCTTCAACCCATATGTACAGTATGTGCACACGCTCTTCTCTCTTCCTCTGTTTCTCTCCCTTTCTCTTTATCACAGCCAAATTATTATGTGAGCAGTTGTTTTTACTTGTTATTTTCTAGAGACAACACACACACACACACACACACACACACACACACACACACACACACACACACACACACACACACACACACACACACACACACACACAAAAAGATCCCACATGTTTGAAACGCTCGGCCCATCCACCTACATCCCCATGATAGTTTTCTTCCTACACTGTTCCTTTAAACAAGAAAAGTAAGAAACACTGCGAGATCCGGAGAAGGCCACGGAAAAAACAACTCAGAAATCCTGATGCATACAATCTTCATGATAATAATGACAACTGTGTGTGTCTGTGTGTGTGTGTTGTGCAGCTGGCTGGTGGTGAAGGACTCGTGTTTGCTGTACATGAAGCCAGACTCAGGGGCCATCTCCTTCGTCCTGCTGCTGGATAAAGAGTTCAGCATCAAGATGGACTCCAAAGACACAGAGACCAAACATGGAGTCCGGGTTGATAGTCTCTCCAGGTTATATGTCTTACTATATGTGTGTGTGTGTGTGTGTGTGTGTGTGTGTGTGTGTGTGTGTGTGTGTGTGTGTGTGTGTGTGTGTGTGTGTGTGTGTGTGTGTGTGTGTGTGTGTGTGTGTGTGGATTGTGAGGTTACAAAGGAAAATCTAGACTCTGTGTGATAAAGTCAGTTTATTCCAAAGAGGCAGTACATTCATTCTGCTTCATTCAACTCTCACACAGAGGTTTTATTATTATTACTATGACTAACTGATGTCACTGTTTAAGAGAATTACTTTCCTACAACCTCCAACACCAGCCATAAACCTGTTGTGCCTATTTCTGTGGTTTACTCGTAGTCGAAGATCAATATATTTATAGAGATGGAGAAAATGAACTGAGGCTGCTTCTTCTTCAGGTTTGTTGATTCTGACTTCTCCCTGTTGGATTTTTCGCCTGCTCTATAAATTTAAGCACCGGCTCCAAAACCAGATACATTTCATGAAGGGACGAGAAAACATTTGCTGCAAATCTCAACCGGTGCTCCAAGACAAAAGTTTTAAAGTTATAGCTGCATTGCTTTTAGCGCTGTTGTTAACATCCGCTGTTAAGGGGTTAACTCGTTTCCTTTTTAACACTCTTAATCAGAGGGTTATTCATTTATCTATGTTTTTAATTTAACTTTGTATTTGTTTTTGACGGGGTTGTTACCTGTATTATTGTTTTCAGGATACAGGAGCAGTCGACACAGCTAATAAATAAATGAATAAGTCCAGAATAAAAACAACAACAGAGTGAAAACATATATCCTCACACATCACTACAGGATCACTTATTCATAGATTAAACTCATGATCATTTATCTTCTGTTTTAATATGAGCCTGGAACCGGGTCCAGGGAGAAACTCCTTCCTGCTGATCACCACATATTCTCCTGAGTATAGATTCAGAAGATGCTATTTCTACCTAAATGCACACTTTTGAATAAGAAAAAAAGCGCAAATTCCTGCTTTGAGAAACATCAGATCAGAATAAAGTGATTTGTTTTTACGTGTAGCAGTGTGTGTGTGTGTGTGTGTGTGTGTGAGAGAGCACTGGTATGTCGATGTTTATTTCACTGCGTATGTATCCGTGCACACCCTCCCTGCAGGACGCTGGTGTTCAAGTGCAGCAGCTACAGACACGCCCGCTGGTGGGGTCAGAGCATCGAGAGCTTCGTGAGGAATCACGGGAAGGCTTTCCTGCGGGATCACCGCTTCGGATCCTTTGCCCAGGAAGAGGAGAACATCCCTGCCAAATGGTAACCACAGCCTCACGACTGGTGGAGCTGGTTCGTGATCAGAAAACACGTAATGACGCAATCCTACAAGAAAGCAGCACACTGGGGGGAGAAAAATAAAAAAGTTCAAAAATAGTGATTTCCAACACGTCTTATTTTTATCTGCCTTCCCCTGTTAGTCGTTCCCTGGTAACTATGGAAATGTACCATAGAGCTCTGAGCAGTCAACTCTCTGTTGCCTGTTTTGCCAGGTTTCAGGTCTTTCTTTGCGTTCTCTCCCCCTCAGCTGGCAGATTCTGCGATATTGAGTCATCTGTGTGATAATGTCATTACGCCGTCTTTGTACTCAGCACAGAGGGTGATGCAAACCTGCGCTGCGGCCCTGTGAGCTGATGGGGAAACAGCCAGTTGTGTCTAAACAACAGTTGTGTCACGATGACACTGCTATTTTTGACGTAATCTGCATGAAGCCTGTGAGCGTGTGAAAAAGTTGAAAAAGTCAGCAAACTGAGCAGGAACGTTGCCTTCCGTTACCCGTTCTGTGGTTTTGTGGTATTTTCTGAGGTAATCTATGAACAGGGAGTGAGCTCTGAAATAGCAGAAGTAGTTTACTGTTTATTGTACAAAGTGAAACACTGTACATGCTCCTTTTATGAGTTTGTTTTCTTTCAGTTTGAGAGCAGGACTTATTGATTACACGTTCAGATGTTCTTTCACTCAAAAACCCTGCGCTCACACTTAAATTGAACCTGCTTGTACTTTGATTTGCCCTGCATGTGTTCGGACTGTTCTCACACTCAGAGAGTCCCCTCTCAAAGAAGTAAAGGTCACACAACCACAACGAGGGCAGGACAATTTAATATGTCAACACTACACCTGGCATTCCAATGGATGGAGAATTTGACAGACTTATTGCACAAAAAGGTCCAAGAGCGTGAGTGCGAGGATAGAAACCGAAGCTAGCAGAGTGCGAGCGCAGGGTTTGTGTCCTGCTCTCAAACTGAAAGACCAGGCTCTGGAATAAATATAGAAACTAACCCCCTGTATGTGTTTACCTTTGTGCATGTGTCAACACACGTGACTGTGACTGTCTGTTTTTCCCAAGTGACTCTGGCTCATTGTTCCATTTCATTGCAGGTACGTGAATGGGAAGACGTACATGGAGGACGTGGCCAACGCTTTGGAGGAGGCCAAAGAGGAAATCTTTATCACTGACTGGTGGTGAGTCTCAGTGTGTGTTCCGTGTTGTGTGTGCACATGCATGGTGTCGAGGGTTTCGTGTGGCAAGTCACGTGTGTTTGCTGTCGGCACTGAGGTGTGAAAACACAGACGAGAGAGAAAAAGAGAAAAAACGGCTCAGTGAGGCGCCGACTTCTTTACAAAAAAGAGGAAAGAATGCGACATGAAGTTCAAACTCTCTTTAAGATGCCTGACATCTTTGCTCTTTGGTGATTCTCCCTTTACTGTAAGGTCCTGATCGACTCTTTGGGACGTTGACATGTTTTGATTAGATTCTCGAGCGTAGGTTATCTGTGTGATCAGTTACCATGGGGATCTACCTTGCTTAAAAATGAGCCGGCTTTGTGATACCAGAAAACCTGAGTTGCCATATGATATTACAGCTGCTTGTATAAGCAAAAAAAGGTTATGTTTTTATTAGAATATATAACCTTTCTCAAAAAACACATACAAAGACAGTTTTACTTTTACCTCAACCACAGAGGTTATGTTTTCATTTTGTCAGTCTGTCTGTTAGTTTGTAGGATTACGGCATAAACTACTTGACTGAGTACCACAAAACCTGGTGGAAGGATCCGTTACTGGTCAGGAAAGAATCCATACGATTTTGGTGCAGATCCGGATCAGGGGAAAGATCCAAGATTTAATTTTTTCCCTTTAACATTATGAGATATGGCATTTTTCAAACATTTCCATGATTTTCTTAGAGAATGATTCATGGATCTGGCAGGTTTAGGGGACTGATATTTGTGAGGGTGATGCTATGTGAACTAGCTGCACTTGTAGTTGGAATAATAAGAAACTACTGGCTGGATCGCTTCCAACGTCCCCTCTGTGTGCGTGCACGTGTGTCCGTGTGCGTGTTTGAGACAAACAAACAGAACAGGGCCTTAAAATAAACTGTTTCATAGAGCGAGAGATGTCAAACAAGTCCACTGGGATACCTTTGAGTCAGAGATAGCAGGCAAAAACACATCAGGCCCGACTGGGGAACTGCACAGTACAAACATACGAGCATGGATCATATGTTTGATAAAGCAGCCGTGTATCACTGCCCCAGTGGTCCAAGGCGCTTCCGGCTGATGTCTGTCTCAGCAGTGTGAGAGTGAGATGTGCGATGACACTATATATAGTAGCGCTGTATGCAGGTGGGAATGAGTGAGTGTCACTTGTAGTGTAAAGTGCTTTGAGTGGTCTTTAAAAGCACTACTTAAATGCAGTAAATTCACCGTTTGCCATGTAATCACGTCGTTCACAGTTCAGTTATGGAACCTTTTTTAAGTTTCACTTCCACTTTTCTATTTCCTCCTGTTTTACAATCTCTCTGCTGTCAATACGTAATTTAAAAATACAAAAAAGTGCCCAAAAGACTAAACCTCACAGGGCAGTCAAGAGACAGTAAGTCAGATTACACAGATGACACATCTGCTCTACACACACGTTTTTATGTACTTTGCACATGTTTATTTTACTTTACAAAATATATATATACAGATAATGCTGCAACAATAGTATCCTGCAACAGATAAACATGAAGTAACACAGTTATATTGGCTTATCATCAGACTTTACTCTAAAGTACAAGCTGATAAATCCACACCGACACCCAGTTTGTGTAGCACACGCTGTTGCACATTACATTATGTATTACCCACAAGTCCTGGCTCTCTGCACGGCTCTGTGATGGGCCCGGCTCTAATTACAGCCTCAGCCACACACACACACACACACTGAGAATAGACACACAGTGACAGAAAGACACAGCCTCCGTATCTGTTTACGCTCGCACCACATCTCCTTTGTCTCGCTCTGTCTCTGCTGAACTGCCCGTTGCTTAACTCGAAGGAGTCATGTTCGCCATCTGAGAAATTAATATCTGACCCCTCACATGACCTGAAGTGTTGAGATGAAAAACAATGAAAAATCCAAATGTTCTCGTGTTAAATCTTGTGAAATTGATGGTAACCATGAGGCTACCATGAGTAAATATTGTTTTAACACACATGTAAATCTAATGTAATATCAACTCCTTCACATAGTAAATGGACTTTTTCTTGCCTGTATTCGATGTAAAACATATTTTAACTGTCTTGTATTAGAGTTTTCTCAATTGGAAATAAACCCTGTACTCCACTGACACACTGACATTGTAATTTCAAATGTTTGGCGTGGCTGAAATCCCTCTGTTCCAAAGCAGTAATCGCTGAGCTTAAGGTCTTAACCAATGAGGTGTCAGCCTGTGTAATGTGAGCCAAGGCACTGCAGACATGTGGGCTCAGGATGCCAATGTGAGTGACTCATGACACTATATCATTATGTCACGTCAGTCACACCAGAAAGCGTAGAAAACTTGATGGTAGCCATGAATGTTTTTTTGTTATGTTCGACGTAACGAGTCATTTCTCTCAGTCCGTTCACCTCCGTCTCTCCTTGTGTCTGTCGCTCACTTTGCTCAGGCTGAGTCCAGAGATCTTCCTGAAGAGACCTGTGGTGGAGGGCAACAGGTGGAGATTGGACTGCATCCTCAAACGCAAAGCAGTGAGTGTCCCAAGATTTCACCTGCCTACGCTGTGGAGGGGGAGTTTACTCCTTGTGTGGTCTCAAGACTTCTCAAGACTCCTCCATTACTTTCATGTGCTTTAGGTTAAGAGCTCCTTACTGAACATCAGTGGTGCGGGAAGTGCTCATTTTACAAAAGTACAAGTAAATGGACAAAAACGCACTCATGCAAAAGTAAAAATGCTAAGTAAAAGTAACTCAGTACTTGCTTTTAAATATACTTTAAGTATTAAAAGTCTATTCCCTAATGCAACCATTATTATAGCTGACTCTTGGCGGGGACCTCTTCAGAATCCAGTTTTAATGTTTTGTCACCGGTGATGCTGCTGCTGCAGGAGGCGGAGTCTAATCTTACCTGCCCGCTCTGATTGGATCAATGGACCAATTCCCCTCTCGCTGTTGATTACTTTTAAAAATACATAAAAAAATGTGTAACACAACAATATGTAAAATCATAGTGGATTAGAGATTACAGATTTTTTTCTGATGTATGCAGTAGAGTAAAGGTTAAAAGTACCTGAAAATAAATCTACTTAAGTAAAGTACAGAGGAAAAATGTAGTACTATAACAATGTAAATGTACTTTTTAACATCCCACCACTGCTAAAACCTTTGTGTACTATACTACACAGTGTTAATGTACTGGTACTTGAATATTTAATTTATGCTTGTTGCTTTGCAAATCAAAATTTCATTATAAAGATTCACTGCCCAACCCAAAAGTATATAAAGTAGTTGGCATTAGATTAGATTAAAATCAGACCTAAAACCAAAGATTCTGCTCTTAGTGCATTTCTGTAAATATAATGTGTATATGACTGATCTTGGCAATTGTGCCATAGTCCCTTGTTACTAGTATTTCTCTAAATTTGCTTCATTACGTTAACGGATCGTTTCTACAGAGTGGTATTGCTACTTTTACTTTAGTAAACCTTATTACTTCCGCTAGTATATGAGTGTTAATAAATTATAATATATGAATATCCTGCCAACAGCAACAGGGAGTGCGCATCTTCGTGATGTTGTACAAGGAGGTGGAGGTCGCCCTGGGCATCAACTCAGGCTACAGCAAGAGGACGCTGTTGCACCTGCACCCCAACATCAAGGTGTGTATGGAAGAAGGTTCTTTTGTGCCGTGTCCACGAGTTTATTTTGTCTTAATATGTAAATACACGTGTGCTGTGTACAGGTGATGCGTCATCCCGACCACGTCTCCTCCTCCGTCTACCTGTGGGCGCATCACGAGAAGATCATTGTCGTTGACCAATCGGTGGCCTTCGTGGGCGGGATTGACCTGGCGTACGGCCGCTGGGACGACAGGGAGCACCGGCTGACGGACGTCGGCAGTGTGACGCGTTCCGTGGCCCTGGAGCAGGTCAGACACACAAATACACACAACAAGGTAAAAAACTGCCTGTTCAATCTGTGGATCTATAGACAACCAAGTTACCTCCACACAAAAGATTTGAATATGGAAATGGAGAAATCAATTCCATTCTACACCACTGATCTTTAATCATTTAGCCTTAATCCAACAAAAGATTTACAATCCAAACTTTTGCTACAGCAAGTTTGATTTAGTCCCAAGGGAATAAATCCTGAATTGTGACTTTAACCGGTCCTCATTAACTTATTAACCTGCACTATGTAATCTATAACTTTTCTCCATGACCTTAGGCTGGATCCGCCAACACTTCCTTCAGTAAGGGCGTGTCCTCTGTCGACGGCGTCTCGGAGCGCAACGGACAAGGGACGCCGCCTGGTGACCCGGTGGAATTACCCAAGCTGAAGGGGATTGGTCGCAATAGGCGGGCTCGCTTCAGTCTGTACAAGCACCTGCATAAACACACCCTGCAGCACGCGGACAGCGTCAGCAGTGTGGACAGTGCGGGTACGTTCACATGAAAGAGAAAAGACAGTGGAAAAAGACAGTGGAGCGTGAGTGAGTGAGTGAGTGAGTGAATGAGTGAGTGAGCGTTGCAAGAAAACTTTAAGCTCCTCATGTTTTGGCAAAAACACCCTCTGCTACCTCCGCTTCGACGTTGTTGTGTTGGTGTGGGGGAGAATGGATGAATCAGAGGAACATTGTAAAGATCCTCAGAATAAAAGCACTATATACTGTGACTGCAGCTCTTTTACCACGATGTTTTCATTGTGTGTGTGTGTGTGTGTGTGTGTGTGTGTGTGTGTGTGTGTGTGTGTGTGTGTGTGTGTGTGTGTGTGTGTGTGTGTGTGTGTGTGTGTGTGTGTCTGTGTGTGTGTGTGTAGGGAGTGGTTCAGTGAAAAGCCTGAAGACCGGTGTCGGAGAACTACAAGGCAACACTCGCTTCTGGCACGGAAAAGACTACTGCAACTTCGTCTACAAGGACTGGATCCAGCTGGAGAAACCTTTTGATGGTCAGACACACACACACACACACACACACACACACACACCCACACACACACACACACACACACACACACACACACACACACACACACACACACACACAAAGTCACACACTTCATTATTTAGGTCTTACTCTGAAAAGCTCCCACTCTTGCCAGGTTTAAATTCTTTTCCGTTCACATTCCTGTACTGTCTGAGTCTTGTGATTTTTCCTCTCTTACATACAAATGTGAGGAAATCTGGAAAATCTCGAGTACATCTGAGCAGCATATGAAACATTTGATCTTTTTATCCTTCTCTTCTCCCATTTCCACCCTTTTCCCCTCATTTCTTTCCTTCCCTCTCCTCCTCTCCTCCAGACTTCATCGACAGATACACCCAGCCCAGAATGCCTTGGCACGACATCGCCTCGGTGGTTCATGGCAGAGCCGCCCGGGATGCGGCCAGACACTTCATTCAGCGCTGGAACTTCACGAAGGCACGTGAACACACACACACACACACACACACACACTATGCATTTCAGCCATCACACACAGGGATGTAGAGCAGGATTTAGAGTTTTGTAGACTTGTTAATGTTATTTTTATATTTATTTTTTTTACAGTATGGCAAATTCAGGGTTGTAATTACAGGAAACATGAGGAAACCGATGTGAAATTTAAGGGAAACGCTGAATCACTACATCACTGCACATTTTTTGGCTGGATCGGTGGAAAAAAAGACTCACAATCCTGTTTTCCGTGGAACCAACTTCCCTCCCTGCTTTTCCACTTCTTTTCCACCGCCTCTATATTTACCTTCTCTGTGCTGAACATCTCGTTCCCTCCTACAGATCATGAAGCCAAAGTATCGCTCTCTGTCTTATCCATTTCTACTTCCCAAGTCGCACTCCAGTGCCAACGAGCTCAGATACCAAGTCCCTGACTGCACCAATGCCAAAGTACAAGTAAGCGGACACGCCAAGTACACGCTTGCACCCACACAATAAAAGAAACATGCTGGATTTTTTTCCTTTTTAAATTACACAAAATGACAAACTGGGAGCTAAAAGCCGACCATGGACCAAAAACCCCAGAAAAAACCCACTGGTAGAAAATTACAGAGAAAAAGACGAGAGCTCCCATGAACTCCCACTTTCCCACTCCAGCCGCTGCATCCCAGTCTGCAGGCACTGCTGGAGCGAGATAAGAGAGAGCGAGCGTTGAAGACCTCTCCACGGGCCAAAAACTTACGTAACTCCCAACGATTCGCTCTCGCCATTGACTTTTAAGGTTTCTTAGCCGAGAGGAACTGACCCTCGGGTGAGATGTTTGACTAAAATAAGAAGGGAATGCAGATCCCTGTCCATCGCGTTTTTCGCTTCAGGAGACAGTGATGGTTTTCTTATCTTTTCCTTTAAAACTACACCTGAAGAAACTCGATATCTTTGAGTATATTATAGATGATTTATAACCTTCTACATAATATATATAATCTATATGGACAGATTCTTCATGTGAATCCACAGAATCTGTTTCTGATTCTAGTTGGACCAATCACATTTGAGCAGGCTGTGAGTGCTTGCAGGTAAACATTCTGCGTGGAGAGAAACAAAAGTGAATCCACGATCGGCTTTTTATTTTATCTGCTTTCATACGGAGATAACCAGTGATACAGGACTTAAAACAGTGTACGGCGAACGTAAGATCTTGTAAAGTCTTATTTTATCCGTTGTTTGTACCAGAAGCGCCAAAATATTGTCCGTTGCCGACAGAGGCTCATTCTGCTCTGAAAGTACATAACACATAGAGGCTACGACTATCCAAGAAACACTGTTTAGAGTAAATTCAAATGCATGTCAGTAGTTATCAGGTTTTTCACCCGAAGCTGAATGCACAGAAAACTCTGCTTGGCTGGATACGTCGAGCTGCAGCAACCACAGGGGTCCTGTTCACCTTACTCTGTTTCCAATAGATGCAAAATTCCATCTGTTTTTGATATACATGTTCCAATAATCCTGTGTCTGTGTGCACAAGGTGTTGCGTTCAGCAGCAGACTGGTCGGCAGGCATCAAGTACCACGAGGAGTCCATCCACAATGCCTACATCCAGGTCATCGCCAAGAGCAAACACTACATCTACATAGAGGTAAAGCAGCTCTGAGGCCAGGATGTGAGACTGCAAGACATTACGAGGCTTTTAAGTTTAAGTGTATATCATTTGTTTCTGTCTGGTGGGACCGAGCTGTTTCCCTCTGGTTCATTTGGCAGCACTACTTAAAACACTGATGATGGTATATAAGCTGCTTCCTGCAGATAATACCAGTGCTTTGGTGTCGGTGTTTCTTTTCATTGTGGAATAAAACAACTTCATTGTTCATTCATTACTCCGCGACTGAATTATTAAGCCCAAGAAGCCATAACCTTCCTTCTCCTTTCAGAACCAGTTCTTCATCAGCTGCGCCGACAACAGAATGGTGTACAACAAAATCGGAGACGCCATCATTGAGAGGATCATCAGGGCGCACAAGTACTTACCCCCCCCAACCCCCCTTTTTAAACCTGTGTTTGTTTACCTGTGATGATGCTGCGTCATACAACAGCACTTGAACGTGTGTGTCTTATCTCAGGGAGGGGAAGAAGTACCGCGTCTACGTGGTCACGCCGCTGCTTCCCGGTTTTGAGGGGGACATCACCACGGGAGGAGGGAACGCCCTCCAGGCTGTCATGCACTTCAACTACAGGTGAAACCACGTGCACTTTATGGAGAGAGGAAGAGCGAAGGGAAATGAGACCAAACAAGCGGAAGTATCATTAGAAGCCTGCTGCAGTTAAGGAGTTTAATAAACTTTTTGATTGGTTTAAATCTCCTGTCTCCTCAGAACGATGATCAGAGGAGAGTACTCCATCATATCGCAGCTGAAAAAAGAGAGTGAGTACAAGAATTCATTATGACATTAACTTTTCCCACACCTGATGATGGGGGGTTAGATTTTAGAGGTGTAATAATATCCTCCTGATTTCCTCCTCATCCCAGTGGACGACCAGTGGATGAACTACATCTCCTTCGCCGGGCTGCGGACTCACGCTGAGCTGGAGGGACGCCTGGTCACAGAGCTCATCTACGTCCACAGCAAGATGCTCATCGCAGACGACAACACAGTCATCATCGGTTCGTCTGTCTCTCATCTGCGTTGCCACCTTACTTTTTTCTTTTTTTTTCTTGCGCTGTTTTCACCAGTGATTATTTCAGGCAACTTAACACTCGCACACTTGACACCAGTGAAATGTGAGGGAGCCAAAAATCTGTCTCTTTTTCTCTTTCTGTCGCCATGTGTGCGACTGAAGAGCGACTTTTAATATGTGTGGTAAAGAGAGTGGTATGTTAGCTCGGCTACGCCACCTGCTGGCTAATAAGGTGCAGCTCAATCTTATTAAAGGCTTTTGTTTATATGCCACAGATATGCAAAAGATCTGTGTGTGTGTGTTGTTTATTATCTGGTAGCCTCTCATTTCCATTATCTAGTCAAATCATGAAATGATTGTTATCCACCACATGATAAAGAAGTGACACCAACAGCAAGTCAGATGAATGCTGAGACTCTGTGTTTTTTGTGTTTGTTTCAGGTTCTGCCAACATCAACGACAGGAGCATGCTGGGTAAACGGGACAGCGAGGTGGCGGTGATTGTCGAGGACTCTGAAAAGGTGCCGTCTGTGATGGATGGACAGGAGTATGAAGCTGGACCCTACGCACTGCAGCTACGCCTGGAATGCTTCAGGTGTGTGTGAAGCATATCTAATTATTTATATTGTTTTTTGTTTTGTTTTTGTTTAGTTTAGTTAAGTTCACACAAAATACAGAAATGAAATGTAGAATTCCATGTGGGGTTTTGCAGAAACCAGCTGTGACTTAAATGAAAACCAGACCCAAATATAACAAAAAGATAAAGTATGAAACATACAAAATCTTCTTTACAGGTCATACATTAGTATAAAAGAGAAAATTAAACATATATTAGTGTAAGTGTAAATACAGAGAAGGAAGAATATATGCTATAGTTTGTATAACAGAATATGAATCAGCAGAGCAATTTTAATTCTTGTTTGGTACATGTACAATGAAAGAGAGAGACAATTGTATTATACAGTATTTTGTATATTTTAAGTTTTTCCCCCACTATATTTATGGGTCATTGTTTCCTCCCCCTTTCCGTCTCTCCCTCTCTCTCCTTCTCTCTGACCAGGACCATCCTCGGAGGTCACACCGACACCAGCATCGACCCGTCGGACCCCATCAGCGACCGCTTCTACAAGGAGGTGTGGATGACCACAGCCGGCCGAAATGCCACCATTTATGAGAAGGTGGGTCGGACGTGATGGTTTAGGTGCTGGAGCTGTCAGATAAAGTTCTGCTTTCATCAATCCAAGCTGCACTTTGTCAAACTCAGTTGGGCTCAGGCTCAGGACGCAGGTTCGCTACTTCACAAATGTGTCAGAAACAATAGTCAGACACATCCACAGTCCTCAGTGTGGGCAGTCTGAGAAGGTAAACAGTCGGGATTTATTAAATCAAAAGGGAATATCCACTAAGGGTGTAGGGAATGGACGGAGAGTATATATGAAGATGTATGTTTACCCATTTGATTTGAATAATTGCAACTGCTGAACCCTCATTTTAATTTGAAAATGAAGTAAACTTTGGAATACAGCTTTGCACAGAATGAAGTTTCGTCCCCGTCTCCTTGACACATTTTACAAGTTCACTTTGAATTCAATTTAAGACACTTAACTTGAACTACTTGAACTTTAAATTAATCCACACACATAAAAGACAAGACTAAGTTCTATCGCATCTAAAAAAAACAACAACATACATGTCACATTAGAAAACGCCGCCTGAAGGATGAATAAGGTTAAAGTGCATGTGTGGGTATTTTCTTTAACCTTTAAATGCTTTTTCTAAATATCCTTGGAAGTTCATCCAATACTTGATGAGATATTTCAGTCAAAACCCAAGTAATGGGCTTCAGCAGCAGCATGTTTACAGTACATACATGTGTGTTTCCCTGCAGGTGTTCCGCTGCCTCCCCTCGTCCCTGGTGAGGAACATGTCCGAGCTGGAGCAGTTCCAGTCCAAACCGGGCCTGGCCCAGACCGACTCGGCCCGCGCTCAAGAGGAGTTGCGCAAAATCCGCGGCTTCTTGGTCCAGTTTCCTCTGGACTTCCTGTCCGAGCACAACCTCATGCCCTCTGTGGGGTCGAAGGAGGCCATGGTCCCAACGGAGATCTGGACGTAAAGCACGTGAAAAGATCGCCACCTGCTTTTCACACGTGTTTCATCTCGAGTCTCTGGACTGTGATCGTCATCATCAGCTGGATTTTTTTGTAAGAGATCATTTCTGATGTGTGTGATCTAGAGACGAGAGGCGGGTTTACGACTCGGCTGGGCATCGACAAATCTCTCAAATCTGTTGCCACTGAAAAACACTAAACGGTGGCAAGTGAGCTCGAAGGGGTAAGCACTAAAATTTATGAAGAACAAGAAGACTTCGCACTTGTGGACAGTTCTGGATGCATTGTGGCCGCATTGAAATTGTGGAGATTTAAAGAAAAAGGTTTTGTGAAGGGACCAGAGTGACAACACTGCTAATAAATACACAGCTCCTGGTTTAAGAATGAATTTGTAATGTTCGATACAAGCTCGTAAGGTGCGTTCGTGCTCAATGTGCCGCACGTGAGCGGACAGAGGAGTCGCTGAGCTCATCTACGTGCTGCTCCACACGAATTTAAAATCTCTTTTTTTTTTATATCTCAAATGTGTCTTTGGATTTCTAATACGTGACGTGTGCTCGCTCGTCACTGTGCTCGCACGTGCACACAAGACAATTTTACTCGTTCAGCGGTGGTGCATGATTTACCGATCTTGATGACTAATGCATGTACCAATCACAGAAACCCCCAGTGGAGGCATTTTTTACTTTCTGTCTGGAAGATGTTTTGTGAGAGACAACTATGGGACACAGCTCTATTCTGCGGAAATCTAAGTGAATCGAGGTGTTGAGCCGATTTGGCTGCAAAAGCTCATTCAACTCTATTTGTTGTGAAGACGCTTGTGCTCGACATCAGAGGCTGGACGAGACAATCTGCCCACAAGTTTGAAAAGCAGCAATTCCTTTTTTGCTCAACAGATGGTGCTAGCCTCTTAAGAATACAGTGTGTGTGTGTGTGTGTGTGTGTGTTTGTGTGTGTGTGTGTGTGTGTGTGTGTTTGTGTGTGTGTGTGTGTACAGTAATGGAAGAGTTTTGAGGTGTCAGTGTCCTTATGGCGAAGGTTTTCTATTAAATGCAGAAACACAGTCTTTGAAACAACGTAAACAGTGAAAATACAAATTATACCATGTGACTGACGCCTGGAGCGAAGCTTTCAAATATGAAGATCCAGCTTGAAACTGCTTTTTTGTACGTTTCCACTCGTTTTGTTCTCTTATGTTATCCAGTTTGTCTTGTAAATACCAATGTCTTGACTAATTTGTTTTAATTTTTAAAACCTGTCCGAGCGTCTGGTTTGATCAACCCCCTGGAATGTGAAGTTAATTGAATAACCACTCTTTTGTCTCATTTACAAACACATGCAGAAAATGTATCGTTAAAGATCGTTACTGCAGTTATGAAAGGGTGGAGGCTGAGCTTCTAGAATGAGGAGTCAACGTGTGTAGTTGTATTTTCGCTGAACGTCTTTGGTTTTCTCACGAAGGGTCGATTCCTGTGAAGTGATAAATACATCAGAAATAAATGCATTGTATGGAGTCTTGTAATGAAATATAGATTTCTTTTTAATGGGACCAGGAAAGTGATAAATGTTAACTGGAGCGATAATGTTCTGAAACATTGTGCTCTTTGTCTCCGCAAAGACAAGACTATTATTTTCGCTTTTTTATTGATTTCGACAATATCGCCTGCATTGTTTACCCCTCGCTATCTTTGTCAGTGCAATATTCATGGAATATATGAATCATTTAACATTCTTTAAACATTTATCGTTTTTAATGTGAGCTCGTATGGATGTTTGTGGATTTATATTTAAGCCTCTTTTTCTTTTTCATAACCACCACGTGACGAGTCTTTAGCTGATCTCGCTTCCACTCTTGTTTGTCCACAACGCTCTTTTTGTACAGTTGATGTTACTAATTTCTATCCGCCCATTTACAACAGTGTAACTCGTAAATTATGTGGCTAAATGACAAATAAAACTGATCTTTGAAACGTTTTTTATTTCTTTGGCAGTTGAGACAATGAGCTTGTTTTCATTTGCATGTCACAGGAACACAAAGACAAACCGAACAGGGAATTCACTATTCAACAGGCTACGAAATATTCGTTGCACAACAATAATTTTCCGTTGACCTGTTTCCCAGGACATAATGAACTAGTCATCTTCAGCAGGAAACATTTTAAGGATTAAAGGATTAAACGTGAAGGAAATAATGTGTCGCACATCTTTATTCCGGCCTACAACCTTGTTTTGTTTTTCACGTCATTTCTTTATTGTACATTTTGTTTTTATATATCTGTAAAATACATGAAAGAGTAAATGATCAGAAAATGGAATGATTAATAGTATTTTTTTATTCTCTTACTAATCATAAGAAAGTAAAATTAACCATTAGCCATCAGCATTGAAAAGCAATTTAATGTTAAAGTTAATTATTTATTGAATGTTTTCTAGAATTTTTAAGGCCTAGTTTATGGATTTATATGCTTCTATGGTTCTTAAAAATTTGGCACACATGTTCACTTAGACTCATTGGTTAACTGAGAAGAGTTTGGTTGTCAAAGGTCACGGTGGTCTCACCGGAAACATGTTTTTGGCCTCTTCAATTTTGCAGAATGGACCAGAAAAATTGTATTTGACAGGATTAAAACCCTAAGGAAATAGGAAATGTGAAAATGTGTGCCTTGAGGGAATTTCTTCAACTTTGAATCACTAGCTACACAGAAACTGCACTGGTTGGTGGAGGCATATAACCTCTGTGTGGGATTTCCAGTTTTTGTTTGTCTTAAATCTAAACTTTTGTCAGAAAACACTGTCGCACACGACTAGCGTGCGGTTTCACAAACTGAAATGTCAAGAAAACAGAGAGTTATTGTTGTAAATTGCTGTTCAACACCTCGTGCCAACAGCTAAGTTCCAGAGAAGCATGAAGCTGTTGTCCCACTACCTGTGCCAGGTCTCATTTAACATGTTGGCATCAGACAAATTTCCCTGTAAGTCGATACTCAGGTTTTCTTTCATGACAAAATACAAAAGAATGACATTCAGAGGTGGATCTTGGCTGCTGCACACAGCATTCAATTCACCCTACAAATGGGACTGACAAGTCCCAACTGCTCACATCCCAGAGCAGAGCGGCTCGGCCACTCTGATGTGCCTGACGGAACAGAAACGTGATTTTCACCCTGAGGGCGTGTGATGGGGTTATTGGTGTGGTGCTGTCTGCTGTGAAACCAGTTATTTGTCAAAAGTGGCTCTGGATGGAGCCAAACATTTTTTCAGGGTTAAGTCGATGTTTTAGCAAATGAGGGGTTTGAGTTTGAAAGAACCGAGGTCAGAAAAAAAAAAATTCCTCACCCTTCAAACTAGAAAGTGTTTATTGTGTTTTTCAACATTTGTATTGATTTCTCAGAGACTAAATCATGGATTAAAAACAACAGGCTTGTTCAGGGGACTGATATTTATGAGTTTGGGCAATTTGGCCTCGGTGGAGGTTGATGTTCATGATTTTCTTTTTAATGCAGAGAAGGAATTTATTTTGAATGACAGCTCGTATTCCGCAGAGCTCTACTTCCTGGTTAAATAAAGTTAATATAAATACTGTCAGGTGGTTTACTCTAATTTATCGCAGCAATCTGTAGTGTTTAGAATCGGAATCTGTTACTAAAGCTGTTGAATAAATTTAGAGCACTGAAAACAAGTTATGCACATTAAGTGTAAAGAAAAACTACTCAAGTAAAATACAAGTACCTCAAACTGTACTTACTCAGGATATCCCAGCTTCGAGAACAGAACTAAGTCTGTGGAGAACCTCATTACTGGGAAACATGGTGAACTGAAAATGTTAATATAACACTGTACCTAAAATTACACATATTGGTCCTTGTCCCATCCACTAACATGGAGCAGGCAGCTGACGTGACATCCAGCTTTACATGATCTGGCATGTGACTGTTCACCTGTCCACACTGATCATGTGACTGCTTGAGTTACCTCGAGGAAACAGCCCATAGGAAACCATTTGAATTGGCCCTGAAGAAGGCCTCTGTGGCTGAGATGCACAGACACAGAACAATTTCACCAATTCATCTACACAAAGACATGTTGTCGAGGCAGCCATCAATGCACTAACATTTGACATAATCTTAAAGGTTTGACTTTAATCTTGAAATTTCAAGTTATTCTCGACTTTATTCTGTACGGAGGAACATTAGGCCGCTAGAAGGGAAGAGATCTGACATTTTTTATTATTTATTTGGCAAGTAATCAGCACCACATTATTGTGGTTGTTATTATAATTAAATGAAGGAGGGGACGTGGATGGCTTGAGGATATGAATTATTACATCTGTATGTTATTGAAAGGGTTTTTTCTGGTTTCTCTGGAGATGTTGGTGAACAACATGTCGGATCTTGAAGTGGAACTCCAGCGAGCACAGCTTCTCCTTTCTGCTTATTGTGGTATATATAAAATGTTCTGGATTTTAAAAAAAACTATTTAAATGATGACTTTATTCCTGAACTCTCAGATATTTCAATGGAAAATTAAGAAAATGCAAATGCAAAATTTAAAAAAAATGATTTCCTCTGATTTAGTTTTGACTATTTTTGACTTTTTTCCTTGATATTTTAAATGTTATCCTCAAAATGGAAACTGGCAAAAACATCTAACTGTATTTCCCCGTCATGACCCCGATGTTCTTCTGGACTTTTTCCCGAGGGGGGTCATCACAGGATTGAGGTGAAAAAGTTTTGGGAGTCCCATGGTGCCTCAGCAAACTCCGCCCAGTGGCAGGCGTGGTTTGCTGCTCTCCTCCCTCCCTCCTCTCTCCTCCCTCCTCCCTCCCCTCTGAGTATTAACCGGCTGTCACAGCAGCGGCTGTAAGAACCACCACCACCACCACCACCAGTCTGCTCTCCGCTGCCCTGCACCGTTTCTCTGCAGCTACTAATCCCGCAGACATGGAGCTGGAGGGGCCGATGCACCCGGCGCGCTCTCTCCCCTTGTAGCCGTGCGCTCCCGGCCCGTGGCGCGTCCCGCTGCACACCACCGAGGAGGCAGGAGGAGGAGGACGCTGATTTTTTTATTCTGTGTCCTTCCGAGGCATCGCTGTGCAGGAGACAGAGAGAGAGAAGGAGACGGAGAAGGAGACGGAGGGAGAGAGAGAGGGAGAGAGAGAGGGAGAGAGAGAGAGAGGGAGGTGTGGGGGGACAGCAGAGGACCCACACCGTCGTGACAGCAGAGGCCGTCTCAGGATATCGGGGCAAAGGGAGAGCGGCTCTTCGCCTCCTCCTCCTCCTCCTCCTCCTCCATCATGGCGAGCGACTCTCCGGCGCGGAGCCTGGACGAGATCGACCTCTCGGCTCTGAGGGTGAGAAGATGCGACTCTTAAACGTTGTCTTTCTTTCTTCTTCTTTTTAATTATTATTTAAAACAAACTGGTGTGTGTGTGTGTGTGTGCATGCGCGTCTTCTCCTCCCCCCCCCTCTTCCTTTTCCTGCACCTGACTGCGCGCTCCCCCTGAATAGCAGCAGCCGGCAGGAGCGCACGCGTGCAAGAGGCGGATGTGTGGGAGACGAGCATCCATCCAGTGTGTGTCAGATTATAGATCCCGTTATATACATGCATGTATTTATAGACGTCCACTGCTGCTCTGAAGCCTCATTCAAGTGTGTGTGTGTGTGCATGTGCGTGCGTGTGCGTTTGTGTGTGTGGCTGTGATTCTGCTGACCTGGATGAGGGGGGTTTGTGTTTCTTCTTTCAGTGAACCATCCTTTAATAGGCCTTGATTCAGACAGCACAGGAATTTAACCCATTACACACACACACACACACACACACACACACACACACACACACACACTCTCCAGATTCTGTGTGTGCGAAACTGTCACTTGATTTCACATTTCAAGTTATTATTTGTCCACATTTGTCCTGTGCTGCTTTACCCTGTGTGTGTGTGTGTGTGTGTGTGTGTGTGTGTGTGTGTGTGTGTGTGTGTGTGTGTGTGTGTGTGTGAGAGGGAGTGCCAACTGACCTGTAGTCACTCCAGGCTATACTCTCCACCAAAGCTGAAGCCTTACATGCTGCAATAGCCAGTTCTTTTGTTCATCGAATGTGTGCTATACACACACACACACACACTGATTCTCCAGGGCTGTGTGTGAGAAACTGTTACTTGATTTCACATTTCAAGTTTTTATTGACCGACATTTGTCCTGTGCTGTTTGCTGCTGTAGCCTTTATGTGTGTGTGTGTGTGTGTGTTTGTGTTTGTGTTTGTGACAGTGTGAGTGAGGTAGCGCCAACTGACCTGTAGTCACTGTAGGCTACACTCCACCAAAGCAGAAGCTTGGATGCTGCAATACCCAGTTCTTTTGTTCATTGAATATATGCTGCAAACACACACACACACAGACACAGACACACACTTTTTCTCGCTCACACACACACACGTACGTTTGCGTTTATGCGTGAACACCCGTGTTTGTTTTCCGCTTGGCTGGGCACGCTGTGTGTCATTCTGAGTGTGTGTGTGTGTGTGTGTGTTTTGTGTGTGTGTTTCTGCAGTGTAGGTGTCTGCCAGGCTGATACACAAGTGAGGGATGCTTCAGCTGCAGACCTGTTCGCTGCTCTGAGACACCCGACCACATCGCACAGACACACACAATGCAGTTGTTGTCTGCCCGCCTCTATTTACCTGTGTCCTTGTCGGGCTGCATCGTGTCTGCTTGTCCGCTTTCGCAGCCCAGCTCTCGTCCGTCTCTCTACCTGTCTCTTTCTGTCTCGGCGTGCATGTGTGCGTGTCGCTGTTTGTGCTTCAGTCACAACTGCTCATCCGAAGCAGGGACGACATGCTGGTGTACATGTCACTCCTGCTGCTTTCCATCACTTTTATCACCTGTTCCTCCAGCCTCTTGTCTGACTGACTCAATCCACCTCGTCGTCTATCTGCCAGCTGCTCCGTCTTTAGGAATTATCTCTCCCTGCGCCACCTGCACGAAGGGTAACGTTCACCGGGGAGTCGAAGCGAGTGTCGACAACAAACGCCACCTTTTGAGGTTTTCACCTGTAGTGTGTTCTCGCTGGCGGGGGGAGAGCAGAAAGGAGGACATGAAAGAATAGGATGAGGAGGAGATGGAGATTGATGCAGAGAGAGTAGATGAGGAAGAGGAGGGAAGGGTCTGTGGGCTTAGGGAGTCAGCCCATGCATGTCCCATTATTTCAGAGGCATGTCAAGCGCCCGTCTCTTCCTGTGACTCACATGCAGCTGAGGGGACACACGCATGCACGGCCCTGTATTTTTTTTTACTTCTACATGACAAGTTTCTGAAATAATGCAAATTTATATGACACCTTTTTGAAACACGACGTCTTTTAGAAGCTTGTCGTTTTTTTTCCAGAATATGATTTCTCTGGAAGAAAAAAAAGACGTCAGAATTCCTCAGCGTCACAAACTCCCCTGTCCTGCAGACGGGTGACTCATTTCAAACTCTTGTTGTGCAGTTGAGCTTCGTTAAAAATTTAGAGGTGACATTTAGAATTGGATGATACACATCGTGGGTTTGGAATATTTCACTTTGGTTTCGTTTTGTTCTCTCTCTCCTGCCCAAACCTGCATCCCAACTTCCAGGGAAATGTTTTAATAGGGTAGCGTCATCACGGTTCCTGATAAACATCCAGATCCTAAAAAAGATTAATCCCTAAACGCAGTGTCTGAACAGGCATGTCTCAGCCTGAACAGTTTCTGCTCCCCTCCTTCATATTTTATTATCTGTGCATTTCTACTCATCATGACACACACACACACACACACACACGCTCACATGACAGCGTGCAGTCAACTACTGGAGTGGCTAGACAGGAAGTAGGTCAGCTGGCTGGTGAGATGGGGAGGGGGGTGGCTGATTATAATACTGGCATTGGTGCTGATGATGGGGGGGGGGGGGGGGGGGGTTGTGTTGTTTGTGTGTCTGTGTGACGGAGGGGGGTGGTCGCAGGGCTAGCTCTTGCACTCTGCTGGGTTTAGGAACACTGACCATCTCTCACATGCACACACACACACACACACAGAAAGAAAGAGCAGACACAAAGAAACAGACAGAACTGAGTGGGAAGTGGAGTGAGGAGAGAGAAGTGGCTTTTCATGTTTGCTGTCTCTGCGCTTCTTCCCACCGTCTTCCTCCTTATGCCTTCCCTGGTCTCGGCCACATTTGCCGGTGTCACGCATCAACCCCCCTGCTCCACCTGTGCAGACGCTGTATGTTTCACTCGAGTGGGAAAGGCCAAAGTTAGATGCGCTCGCAGACGTGTCACCGCTGTTTCCTGTCTCGCTGTGACTCACGGTGACAGCCAAAAACGAGCCGGAGAGGTTGAAACGCTGTGGTCTTCATACAGACGGTGGTTTTGGATGTGAATAACGATAGGCGCACGTGCGCACACACGCAGGTCAGAGGCGTCAGAGGCACGGGTTCATCCAGTCAGCTGACGAGAGCAACAGATGGTAAACCAGCAGGAAGTACAGCCACAGCACAACACACACACACAAACACACACACACACACAAGTAGGCACGCACACACTGGCAGCAGACTAATGTGCTGTGAAGGGACTCAGGTGTGAGATCTGTGATGAAAGCGGGAGCAGGTGAGGATGAAGGGATGGCGACACGGTCAGAGGAGGATGGAGACAAAGACGCGGTGGGAGTGGGAAGGATCGATGGATTTGAAGGGAGGAACAGGACGTGTGAAGCTCTTGGGGGAGACAGGGAGAGACAAAGGGAGCAGGGAGAGAAGAAGAAAGCGACAGAGGCTCTGCTGAAGGTGGAGATGTGACCGGTGACCAAAGTAGTCCGAGGCTTAGGCCCCTCTCCAGAACCCCCCTCCCTCCCTCCTTCTCCATTCCTTGTTGCCCAGTAAGGCCACATTCCTCGGCCCTCCACCATGGACGCCATAGTAACGGGGCCACAGCAGTGCCCAAGGCTTACACAGAGCTTATTCATGAATAGTCTATATACTGTATGGCAGTCTGTCGCTGAGAAATGCCCCTCTCCCTCCCACCCTCCTCTCCACTCTGCCCGCCTGCTTCTAGTTGACCTATTTCCCCCCCCAAGTCACTGATGGAGCTGCATCAAGTCTTTAACTCTCCGCCGCACAAACTCCATGTTAGCTCTGAAATATGAAGTTGATTATTTGAAGCGGCCAAATCCCATTAGTAATCACCGGCATTGTAATAGAAATGTATATTTTTCTTCCTGATATAGTTGATATAAGAAAGTAACTCAGTCCACTTCCGAAAAAACATGTAGCATGAAGGCAGGCTTTCCTTCCCGTGCAGTGGAAATTAAGTATTTTATATTTCAAGCAATATCACCAGTTATTTATAGTGTTTGCCCGGTTTCTGTGCAGCTAAGATATGGTAAATCAAATTCAAGGAAAAAAGTCATCTCAGTGTCAGCCACGCTCTTTTGATTTCCCAATGAATTTTGCAAAAACGTAAACAACTCAGCAATCTGCACAAAATGTTGTCGGAACATAAAAAACATAAACAAACACTGTGATCTTCTGGATCACAACTTAAAATCTCAACATATATTATGTCAACAAGGCATTTATCGATGCATTAGGTATAATATGCACAAGCACGCTCGCTCCAATTCGCTTTTATTTTCCTCTCATGCTCTAACACACAACGAATACACTCGCACTCCATCTGAAGCGCTCGGAGGAATCGTGTGCATGTAAACAAGTCCATAGTAGGAGCTGAGTCCCTCCGTTGTGTCTGACTCGCACGGTGCAGGGCAGCAAGGCAGGAGAGATGGATGGAGCGACAGAGGGAGAGAGCGACAGGCCAATATTGCGGAGCAAAGATGAATGATGATGGGGACGAAGGGACGGAGCCGAGAGGTGACGGGACAAGGTGTGAGAATGACACGTTTGGCAGAGACGGAGCGAGAGGCGAGCAGCGCACGGGTTCATCAGCGTCGCTAGAACAAACTCTGTGGGGCGCGGATCATCTCCTGCGGGCTGCAAATCTGTGATTAAGAGTTGACTCCTGTTAGTGTACTATACGTGTCTGGGTGAGATGTACTGGGAATTAGGCTACCACAGCGTCTCCTTGTGAAAAGCAAGCGGTGGAGAGCCATGTTGTTAAGTGTAAGTGGTTTTAGAAGAGGCAGACCCGGCCCCAGCTTGACTCCCATCATCCTCTTAGGGTCTCTAATTCAATCCCCCCCTCACTTCTCTGTAATTCACTTTCTACAGACACTAACAGCAGCACTCACCTGGCTGCTGTCTGCCGCACTGAAACATGCACTTAACATTCACACTGGGCCCGCATCAACTAAAGAAACGATCAGGGTGAATGACGACTTTGTCTCCCTGTTTCTTTTAATGCTGTGACTATGACATCACCGGGTGTTTTACTGCGTTAACACAATTAATGTAGCACCAGGTAAAAGTATCCTCGCTGTCTCAAAAAAACGCTTTCACTCGAAACCCTGCGCTCGCATTCAGTAGCACCTGCTTGTGGTCAAACCAATGCGGTTCAGCTCTTCTCCTCTTGTTGTGTCTGTGCACGTGAAACACTGGCACTTGAATTGTCTTGTGCAACAAGCCTGTAAAAAATGCCCCAACCAATAGAATGTCAGGTTTGTTGTTGCCAGATAAAATCGCCGATAAAATGTGTTCGCACTTGTATTTTGAGCTGTGATTGGATCGCCTGAAAATATCTTTGAAAGAACAGTTTGTCCTTGTTTCGGGTTGGACTTAGCATTAGCTTAATTAGGATTAAGGTTAGGTTGTGGAATGAAAGAACAAATGCAGTCAGTGAAAGTCATCACACATGTTAAGAGGCCTTCACAAGAACTCCATGCCCTGCACTCTAAAACCCATTATTTCTAATGGCTCATGCTGCACATGGACTGATATGATCCATTGTTTGGAGAAAATAATGGATCCAGCGCTGCATCCAATCTCCTTTTTCTGATTCTTCTTCATCCTAGTTTTGCTCGAACGATGCTTTGAATTTGGCACCGAACGCTGGCAAGATAATATTGTTGTTCCTCACACTCTGAGATAAGTGGCGAGCGAGGTTAGGCAAAGCGAGTCGTATATATCTCAAAAGCTCAATTGCGACACACATCATCGCTGCTGTTGTGTGAAAAGCAAATCGAACTTTTCTTTAAAGCTGTTCTCATAGAAATCGAAGAGAGTCATGTCACTTTGTGGGTTTGGAAAATGTCCAGATGTCTGATCTGCCATGAGATCATTTTGAATGCTGGTGGATAAGAGATGAAAAAATGTGCAGAGTCAAAGTGATGTTTGTGTGTTCATCCCGTCTCGATTCCTTCTCGTCTCAGCACTTTTCATGTGGTTTTTCGCAGCTATATTTATCCCGTTACTGTTATTCAGCAGCTCTGTGATTCATTGGTCGCCAGCGAGGTCATGTGGCAGTCAGGTGACTCTGCGAAACGCTCAGCGCGAACACAACATGGTGAAAAAGAGGAAGGGGCTCCGGTCTTAGGGAATTCTTAACCGCGGACGCAGGCAGACGCTGACGAGGCCTGGCTCACGCTGAGAGCTCGTTCTGCAAGTGGCCTATGAAATATGAATGATATCGTGCTATATTTTTATCAGCGAGCCCGAGGACATGTATGAACTGGAGCAGCAAAAACTGCACTCACTCTGTATGCTGTGCGTGGAGGGAAGGAAAGCTGCACACGCAGGCCTGCGTCATGTGTCTCTCAGCGCTTGTGGTTCCTATATGCATATATGCATGTACCAAATGTGTGTGTGTGTGTGTGTGTGTGTGTGTATGTGTACATGCATGGATTTCTTTTTTTTTTTATTATTAATATCTGAATGTGTCTGTTGAGTAAGAGCAGAAAGATGAAGAGAGTGAATCCTAGGATGTGTCTGGGGAGTTGCTGTCAGGACTTTGTATGCAGCTCTGAGAGTTAATTCACACAGCTGCCAAACACACAGACACACACACACACACACACAGACATACACATCCACACACAAACACACACATACACACACACAGAGAAAGTGTGGGGAGGAAAACTCTACCTGCAGAAGCTGAAGGTCTGATAGCAAGGTGAACACTTGCGCTGCTTGCAGAATGCTGCTGTCTGCAGATGCTCGCAGGTTTTCTGACTGGCTCTTTTAGCACGTACACACGCATTTAGTCCGACACACTCTTCATTTTGTGCCCACTCATACTTGTTAGAACATTTGAACACTAGCCCTAGTGTAGGAGTGTGTCTTTGGCACAGCGTGTGTGTGTGTGTGTGTGTGTGTGTGTCTGGTTATGAGACTGTGGGAGAGCGAGACAGCGGGAGGATGTACTTGAGACTAAGAAGAAGACTGAGAATAAGTTTGTGGCTGTTTTTGTGCGTTTGCATATGAGAGAAAGTTTGTGTGTGTGTGTGCGTCTGCAGCACACAACAAAGAAAGAGGAGAGAAATAAAACGACAGGAAAAGGAAGGAGAGTGCAAGAAAAGCACAAGGCCCTGTCTTCAGAAAACAGCTGACAGGTTGACAGGCCTGCTGAGACGCACAGAAACAAACACAGAGAGACAAAGTGAGGGGGGGAGAGGGGGAGAGACACAAACCGAGGGAGGAGAGGAAGGAATAAACACACAAAGAATATATAAGGAAAAAAAGGGGAAAAGACAGAATTCAAATATACACGTTAATAAACCTGGAAAAAGCAAATCAAATTGCACTTTGTTTCATTTTGGCCACATGTGTCATTTCCTGCTCTGTGCTCTGCGACGCCACACGCGGATCTGCAGGTTGTGCCAGCAGAGTTGGCTGAAAGTTCAACTGAAAGAATTCACAGATGTGGCATGAAAGAGAAAAAGCGAAAGCAACAAAAGACACCGATATAAAAAAAAAAGAAAAGGGGACAGGCCGTGAACGGAAGAGGCAGGCGGGCGAAGCGATGAGGTCTAGAGGAGAGAGACGGGGTGGGACATGTGTGCCTTTTCAGAACGGAAATAAAGTGATGCTTTATTGAGAGGGGAATAGTCTGCGAGAAGTGTATCGTGCAATATCATCTGTTCTCCAGTCCAGATCTACACAGTAGCACAGTTTATTTCGGCGAATCAGCAGAGAAACGAGCTTCGGTAGCTTTGCTGCTCGTTGAAGATCTTATTTTTAAACGTCTTCTTTTTGCTCGTCCCTCGATGATACTGTGGAGCAATTTTTAAAAACGGGGGGGGGGGGGCGGAGTGAAATAAGATGAAAGATGACTTTGTATATTTGGGTATTTTGAGCTGACCCAGTAGAAGTGGCTGCGGGTTTAAGGTAACCTACATTACAGTGGGTTGTGGAAACTGCACAAGAGCCACATCCGCCAACAACTACCAGACCCGGGGGCTCTTCGATTAGCAGTGTGAGATTTTTGATAAAACACATTAACAGACATTGTGGAGATGCCGTTTTTTAAAAAGTGGATAAGGGCTGAAGAGCAGCTTCGGACACCTCTGTCTGAGAGGACGAGTTTTCAAATTGAAGAAAACCAAACTTTATAATGGCACCAGGGAGAGAGAGGTATAACAGAAGCTGGTGAAAGGGCCTCTGTGTTTCTGGGGATGGTTGGAATGAGAGGGGTGTTGGAAAGAACTCGTCCGGGGCCCTGACGGGAATGAAGGAGAGAAAGAGGGATAAAAGAGTGAGAGAGAGAGAGAGACGTGGACTCGGGCTGGTTGGAGAACAGAAGCTGGTGGACCAGAGAGAGTGTGAAAGAGAGAGAGAAGGGAAGAGAGGGTGAATACCGGCTATTGTTGCTGCAACATGCAGCAGAGAGGAAGGGGGAGGTGTGTGTGTGTGTGTCTGTTTTTGTGTGCACAGGGGTCAGTGGGTTTTATGCACTGTTCGGGCTGCTCCTTGTCAGAGATGAGTTGAGTTTCTGTGTTGGCAACCCAGCGACTGGGGGCTTAAATTATTAGCTGGTCTGGACACAAGCCGAAAAACAATCCAGCACTGCATCTCAGACCAATGTATCAACACCTAGAGAGCCCGGCACTGCTTTGGTTAGAGGTCCGACTGTAAAATCACAAGTGTTGTAATACGGATATTAAGACAGAGGGCTCTGTCTAATATCTGGCACGGAGGGGTGCGGCGTGGGAGTCGAACCAACGCCGTTGACATCTTCTGCTCCCTCACCAACGTTGTTTGTCGCAAATACTCCTGTACCCGTCTGAGCACCGTCTTAAAATGAGGTGTGGTCCGGTGCACTGAGTCAGAACCTGAACCTGGTCTGAAGTAGGGTGGGGTATTATTTGGGTGTTTCCTGATACTGGTGCTGAATAAATACTTTTAGAACAGCACCGTGTAACTTTAGGTACCTACTATCTAACCGTACTTCACGTTTGTGCTGCCAGAGCCACATAGAGAGTGCTGCCTACAGCATTAAATGTAATGTTAAGGTACTTGCCGCGAAGGAACCGGTGCCATTTCGGTACCGAACCCGTAGTCTGAAGCATAGTATTTGACAGTTGCTTGAACACATGACCATGATCGTATTATGTGCTGGTGGATGCACATCCACTTGCTTCTTGGTTGATTTGCTCATGAGTGTGTGAAGTGAAACCATTTTTCTCTGTGTTCTCTTCAACTCTCTGATTAATCCACCAAGGTGTGAGCACACACCTGCTTTCAGAGGGAATGTGAGATGGCAGCCTGATTGCTGAATGTTACGCCGAAAAAACACACCCAAGATTAATTGCCACACTAAGCATAACATTTGTTTTAACACTGCACCTGGTTCAGCGACATATTTTTTTCTTCCGTTAAACTAGCAAAAGTTGATTTGGACCGGCCCTAAATACGCTTACACCAGGAACTTTGGACCATGTGCTTAGATCGTTAAAAGCCTGTGAAGCTGCCGAGTACCCCCCCCCCCCCCCCCGGCTAAAGTTGTCGTGCCTTCTCATACATGGGATTGTACCTTTTTTAACATTACTTTGAATTGAATGTTTTCTGCGAATGCTCGTCATCACCACCCTAATAACGTCGCTCTGTTCCCCTTTTGTCTCTCCAGGATCCTGCTGGCATCTTCGAGCTGGTTGAGCTGGTGGGAAATGGAACCTATGGGCAGGTGTACAAGGTAAGAATATACACATTACTTCTGATGGCACGCTTGTTTATTCCCTCCGAGTAGCCTAGGTGGAATAAAGAATATGTGCACTGTGACTGAAGGAAACCAGAAGACAGGAGATAAAAGCTTGAGAGAAGTGGAGCGAATGTAAAAGAGACTGAAATGCAGAGAGGAGAAGTCGAATCTGGGACACATTCAAGTGCTTTTAGGAGAATTTCCTTTGGCCCTTTCTGTCTCTCTTTCTCTTCTGTATTTACATTTATTTCTATACCTCTGCGGTGGTTGCTTTGTTGCCCCACTGAGGAGAGAGAGAGGCTGCAAGGGGAAGTGTTTCTCCAGGACACAGGAAGTGCCTGGGCTCGATCTGACGTTGTGACATCACTGCGGTCTGAGGTCGCTGCTGTCAGCTGGACTCGGCTGTCATTTAAAACGCTATCTCTCCATCCACGCCACAGCCTGAACTTCCTCCCCCCCCCCCCCCCTCAGTGATGGCCTCATTCTGCGGTCGTCGCTTCCCTTTCCTGAGTCTTTTCTCTTTAATCTGCGTCTCTGCAGGACGCCACACCAGCCCCTGGCACTTTGTCTAATTACCTCTGTATGGAGTAAACACACGTTTGCTCCCATATGTGACAGTATGGACACGTGAAGGCCTTCCTGAGTGTGTGTGTGTGTGTGTGTGTGTGTGTGTGTGTGTGTGTGACGGTGTGTCTAATGGAGCAAAGAGTGAAGGTCAGCTGATGATGGAGACGGGCCACTCTTACAGCTGATTGGACCAGATAAAAGGTCAAGCTGAGGTCGGACGTGCTTCTGGAAATGATTTGACGTGTGTGTGTGTGTGTGTGTGCGTGTGCGACACAAGACAGGAAAAAACACAAAGGGAATGGAGACCAGGAGAGTTATGTGAATCCATTTATTGCTGACTCCGCTGTCTTGGTGAAAGTCACGGCTCATTTACTGGCTGACATTCATCCGGGTCCGCTCCTATACATTACTGAGCCGCAGATTGCCTATGGCAACAGCACCAGCCTGTTGGGTCAGGAGCCCGGGCGGCTGATCCACTCTGGTTTTTGATTGTGTGTCACACAGTGTATGAGAGCGGAGTCGGTACTGAAGTTTAATCTATTATCGGGTGATGGCTCAAAGAACGACACTCCCACTGTTTTTATTTTCCAGTGTTTTCTATTTAAGTTTCTTTTTTGTGCTGAATATAATGAAAGTTACACCTACAAAGCTCTGCAAAAAAACCTCCATTGCACACTTTAAAAACTGAGGAGGTGTGAACTCGAAAAATGAGACAATGGAGCTGAAATGACTGAACGAAGATTCCAAACATTCCATTAAACCTTTGGACTGTGATGATTCGCTGCTGTTATTTCAGAGGAAACCAAATATCTTTGGGGTTTTTACGCTGTTATTCAGAATCTGAGCTACAGAAACTTGTGATTTCCACTGTTTTCCTTCATTCTATACGATGGACCTGAGGTTTAATCAAGAAAATACTCCGTTTTAATTGATAATTGATGAAAAGAATCATTTCCCAGACATAAATATGCAGTTTTTGATTCATAACAATGTCAGAGCGCTCGCTGAGAAGGTTGTACAGTTTCAGATATTGCCCTTCGGTGCGACAAGCAGAAACAGATGTACTGTGGAAACGATCGGACTCATACATACAGATAAGGAGCAGATTCACTTGAGTAAAAAAATGCCATCTATTTGAAATTCCTCATGCGACTGAGGTCCCTCGTCTTCGCCTGAAGAGAATCAACTTCCTGTGAGCAGGTTGAATCTCCGACTCACTGAGATAATAAATTGACCTTCAGCCTGGTGGGTATTAGTGAACTGGAATTGCTCTGCTCTTCCCCCCCGACCATTTTCAAACTCTTGTAAAAGTGACACATAAGAATAACATAGCGTGCGTATTGCTTTACACTGAGTGTTACCCCCCGACCCCCCCCCATCTGAATCAAAGAATCCTTGTCACTGGGCTGTGGAGTGAACACATGCAGGTGGAGTTTGAAGTTTAGAGGCTGTAAACATGATGTCTCTGTGATCGTAGACTTTGAATTGTGCCCTGATAGTTTTTCTTTTCATATTTTCTTCAGCAGCTCCACCAGACATCTCCCACACAACCTAAACAAACTCTTATTTTACTCATTTTTTTAATGGGATTCTTAGATTTACGCAGATTAATAATGCATTTCAATGTTTATGGGAAAAATTGGAACCTGACCGATCAGCCGATGAGCCTTTCACAGACATATGTTTGCCAATATGAAAACTTTATTTAAACAATGCAGAAAAGATGTACATGTTACATGTTGTCCATAAATACAATGTTCTCTATCGTATATGTGTTTTTATACGGCAGCCTTTATGTCTAAGACAAATTTCCCCTTGGGACAAATAAATTATCGAATCTTGAAGTTTGATATTTTTGGTTTTATTAATGTTTTCTATTTATTTATATACTTTTTCAGAATAAAGTTTATGGTTAAACCGTGAAATATCAAGCCTCAATTACATTTCTTTGTTTTAAGGGTTTGATGCAACATAATTGGAATCTAAGTCGTTTTTATTTATCGACTGATCCATGTTGGTCAGGCTCTATCATCCTATATGAAATATGTCTGTGGATGGACAAGCTGGCAACTTTAATACAACTTTAAGAAGCACACTAGCCGTGGTAAACATGCATCAGTTAATAGCTAATCTTTTGAAATTCAATTTAACAAAGATATATCACAAAGGAAGACATTTTAGATCAGATACTTTAGTTCTTTGGTATTTTTCCCACAGCAGAATCATGACTCTAATCCCAGTCCACTGCATTCTGCTGCAGTAGTTTTTCCTGAGTGCAGTGAAGCTAAAGGTTTGTGTGTTCCCATGCTGTGTGTGTGTGTGTTTCTGTGTGTGGTCAGGACAGTGTTTTATGCTATTGATGATTCAGGGCCAGTAATGTACCACACAGCTGCAGCTCTGTGAGTCTGGGAGAAGGAGATAACAGGTTTATCAACAATTCCACTGGCCCATCTAGTTAAATGATACAGATCTGCCCCTCAGTGCTCTTCCCTCTCTTTCCTCCATCTCTCCCTCTCTTTTCCTCCACACGTGCCCCTAACATCCCTCCTCAATTTAAAAAGTGGCATGAAAAGTAAAAAAATAATAGTTTGTCTAAGAACAGTGACAGACGAGTAGCCGCAGCGAAAAAAGATAATTTTAGCTTTGACTTCTTGCCGCCGTCTCCCTCTCTCATCTCACATCTCCGTGGCGGTTCTCTCTCCTTGTTTTTCCTCCCCTGTCTAATCATCCTCCCTCCATAGCGCCTTCATCCCTTCCTTCTCTTATCAATATGTAATCACGTTTTTCTTCTAGTTTCCCCTGGTTCTTGGGTTGAAACTTCCCCTGCGAGTCGTACTTAGGGGAGCAGCCTCTGCCTACAGTATGTGTATATATAGCTTCCAGTGGCTGCTCTAAAAGGGCCATAAATAGAGAACATGGGTGATGCTGAATAATTAAACACATTCTCTCTCCTCTCCATCTTCCACCCTCTCTCATTTAACTCTCTCCCCCGTGCCTCTCTTTCTCTCTCCTACTGTTGTCACTTTCTTTTCTCATCATCGGCTCATCCATCGCTCCCTCATCGGTATTTCCTCCCTTTTATTTTGCCTTTGCCCTTGCTCCCCCCCCAGCCCCCCCGATCTCTTTCATTCCGAAGCCTGTGAATATTTGATGGGGATTATGGGAATTGCAGTTCTCTGAAGCAACAGCACTCACACCAGCGCGGCGGCGGAGGCGGGAACGAGGAGCAGCCATTGGCCGGAACGCCACGGCGACAGACTGACATGACGACTTATTGACTGACGGACTCATTGATTGACTAATTGATCGATCGCAGCCCCTCGTCGTCCCCCGCGGGAGAAGTCATTTTTCTCCTTGATGGACGCGAGGACAAACTGAGAGGGCAACTAATCATATCTCAGTCACACGAACACAAACGCAGTATCGATGCACACAATCACATACAAGGACAACACAGAGGCCCGCCATCGCTTTGGCAGCAACAAAACATTTCCACTGTGTGTGTGCGTGTGCGCTGTTTTGTCATTGCACGTACTCTCTCTCCATGACTCTGCTGTCTCCATGCAGAAGCAGGAGAAAGGAGAGGGAAGCAGGCGACCAATCTTTTTTTCCGACGACAGAACACATCCACTCTGCTCCTCCTCAGGCAAAGTGCTCCGTACACTCTTGAAATATTCACCAGTCCCTCTGACTCACACACACACACACACACACACACACACACACACACACACACACACACACACACACGCGCACACACGCAGGCACGGTAGAGCGAAAGTGACGGTTGGGGACCTGGGCCGTATGGGCTTTTATGTCCTCACCCGCTGTGACAGCGACTCGGTACAAAGTGCCGCTGGGTGGTTTCCATTTACTGCACCGGTGTGTGTCTGTGTGTAAACCTGCGAGTGCGAACAAAGGGTTTGAAGCAGCATGTATGTGTGGTGACGTGGCTTTGTGTTCATCCGCATGTTTGTTTCATGCAGGCAGGAGAGGAGTAAGGATGCTGGTGTTTGTGTGCCTTGTTATGAGTTTGTGTTGTTTTCAAAAAGTGAGACGACACACACACACACACACGCTGCTATATCCTTATTAGGACTATGCATTGACTTCCATTCATAGTGGACAAAGCGTAACCAGAACCTTATCCCCAACCTTCACCAGTTCATACCTAACCCTAACCTTAACCTAACCACAATTCACATCTTGCCACTAAACTTAACCAGTACATTAGAAATGACCCTTATGACCTAAACTGGTCCCCATGAGGCCTACTGGTCCTGACAAGGTCAGTGTTTACCCCCAGAAAAGGTCCGAAAGAGGCAACAAAAATGAGAATATACACACACACCGCAAATTGAAGATGTGTCCAATTTCAACCATGCGTCTTTTCTGATAATCGTGTTACCATGACATTCTGGGGTCTAGATATGTAAACAAACGGATTGGATTACGGCACAAACAAATGCTTTATCTCATCAGCCAATCACATTCTTCCTTTCGAGTCTACCTCTCTGTCCCGCCCGGTCTGTTTTCAGCCCCGACTCACCTCTCCTCCTCCTCCTCCTCCTCCTCCTCCTGCTCTTCATCCTCCCCCTCCTCCTCCTCCTCCTGCCCTCTGAAGAACAAAATAAAACTTCAAAGTTGTGTTTTTTTTCTCTCTTCCTTATCTGCTGGAAGTCACGCTGCAAAGGACTTTGGGAGATTTTTCTCTCCACATGCTCGCCACAGCCGCCCTTCCCCTGCACGTGCGCACACACACACACACACACACACACACACACACACACACACACACACACACACACACACACACACACACACACACACACACACACACACACACACACACACACACACACACACACGTACACGTACACACACACACGTACACACCTCAGAGAAGCAGCATGATGTGTGAAAACCTGGCATAAGAGATGCTGAAGGTGGATGGATGATGGAGAGACTTCATTTATTCTTCTTCCTTTGATGCTCTGACCTCTTCCAGCTCATCTGTTTGAAAGTATTGATGGAATATAGTGAAATGGTAAATTGATGAATCCCTGGTCAGCTTTTACTTTCTGTATTGAATATTTTATACCTTCCCCTGTACTTTATTTCAGTTTAACTTGTTTTACTACCACGATGTTGGACTTATAACATACTCCTGTACATTTTAATTGTTCAGTCAATAAGTCACTCAATAGCAGTAACATAAAGGTTAATCAATTAATGGTTTCCTAGTTGATGAATGTTTCCGGACCAGAGACCAGAGCCTCTTCACCGCCCGCCGACCTTTTCACGGCTCCGCGGTGCAGCCGGTGATAAAATACTTTATTTAAAATATCTTGGCTCGTCACGTCCTCTTTATGTCTGTTTTATCTGCTCGTTTACTGTAGTTGTTAAAAAAAGCAATTAGTGCACGTGCAGCTGATTAGCTTCATCACTGGTTACAGGTCCATCAATTCTTTTTTGATTAATCAATTACGAGCAACTATAAACTAGAACTGCTGAGGCAGAAAGTTTAGTGACAAGTGTAAGTTTCCAAAGTGGTGTTTTGAAACTGCTTGTTTTTGTCCAGTCAGCAGCAAAGTAGAAACAAAGGAAAAGCACATAAACTCACCTTTAAGACAGTTTAACCTTTAAGAAGCAGCCGTGTTGCTGTTTTAAGAAAACCACGTTTCTTGAGCTGATTTCTGACATGAACTCCTGAAAATGTCAACAGCGTCCGGACTTTCTCCAGAGTTTCCCTTTCACCCATGAAGAAGCAGGCGATTCTCCGGTCAGACGTTTTCACAACAACAAGATAATCAGATGTTTTTGTCTACAGCACATCGTTGGCCTGTTTAACCAGAAGCTCTTGAATCTCCTCTTTCCAAATTGACTTCTACGTCTGAGTCTTCTACGTGTGTGGCTCCTCTTTTTCATCCTGAGATATTTATATCCTTTTTGTTATTTTTCTGTTCTCTGTCTACTTGCCCACTCGCTCACTGTGAAGTCTCTGGACAATGTCTCGCTGTGTTCGCACCGCGCTCACTCGGACAATCTCTGGAGTCTTTACCTGGTCTTTACATTTGCGTTCTCACATTCATCATCATAATTTTTATTTGTGATAATTCATTTTTAAGAAAATCCATCAGATTGGGTTTTAAACTGTATGTAGCTGAAAAATTCTGAGAATTTATTTTAACCCTTAATCTGCCAATTTGTCAGAAAATGTACTATTGATAAAATTTGAGGCATTTTTTTATTTGACATAAAATAAGGTTTTTCACATCAATTGAAAAATTCTTGCGATTACTGTTGCTCAATATTCTAATTTGATTCATTTGTTGATCTATCAATTATTTATTGATTTTGTTATTCATCCGCTGATTTGACCAAATATTATATTATTATATTAAGGTGATAAATAAAAACAGATAAGATGTAGTTAAGGTGGAACACAGTCGAAAATTCTCCTTTAATGCTGTAATTTGTGTGAGACTGATCCATTACTCATCCTCAGCCTCTCATAGAAAATGTATGGGCCGGTCATGCCCACTGTATCAGTAATGTACAGTTAGCCTGATAGGGGCCTGACACTGGTAAATGAAGAAGGAATGTGGTACTATATGGTCACATTAGTGCTAATGGGGGGTGCTGTCAGGAGGTCTCAGCTGGGAGTGTCTGTGGGCTGCAGGGCTCACTGATGGTTTGAGTTGAGCCGTGTGCACAGTAAGTGGATGTGTGTGTTTTTGTGTTGCAGCACATGTCCCTGGTGTCGGGTCATCGCTGCCGTCAGTTTGTCACCGTGTCGTCGCCTCACAGTGTTTTTGTTGTTTGGTTACACACGCGCGCACACGCACACACACACGCACACGCACACACGCTTCCATCTCTGGAGTCCTTATGAATGAACTGTGAACCGTGTCTGAGGTGGAGGCTGCTTGTTACCGTGGGAACAGCAGATGTGCTCGTTCTGCCCACATGCGACAGCGCACACATGCGCAGACACACGCTCACATCTGGCAGTGTGCTCATTAGCCTACATTCTCTCGCTCTCGCTCTGTCGCTCTCTCTCTCTCTCTCTCTCTCTCTCTCTCTCTCTCTCTCTCTCTCTCTCTCTCTCTCTCTCTCCCTCTCTCTTTTCCCCAAGGCCACACGCCCCACTTACCCACAATTCACTCCTTCCACAGAACCCAGGGTCAGTTACCCACGCCTGATGTCAACAACAATCTCTCTCTGTCTCTCTTTGACTCTCTCACCCCCTCTCGCTCTCCCTGTAGATTTTCCACTGTGATCCACCTCTCTTTAATAGACAGTGTGCATTGTTAAGAGCTATTTAACCCTGGCTCTTCTCCCACTGGGCGAACGACTGCTCATCAATAGTAAAATCAATAACTTATACCGGCCCTGACTCTCTCTATTACTCTTTATTCCCTCTGTCCTCTACCTTTTCTGACGGATGTGTTTATTTGTGTTTTTCTATCCTCGCTCTCCATCTTCTTTCCTGTCCTTCTCCGTGCCCTCGCTCCGCTGTCTCTCTCTCTCTCTCTCTCTCTCTCTCTCTCTCTCTCTCTCTCTCTCTCTCTCTCTCTCTCTCTCTCCATCTCTCTCACCTCCGGTATGTACAGTAAATCAGCTCAGCTGTTCGTTTGACCTCCAGAGCTGCTGGAGCGTGATGCCGATGTGCTGAACCTGCCGCTTTTCCCTCCTCGCCTTAACCCACCTCCTCCTCCTCCTCCTCCTCCTCCTCCTCCTGTGTTGTTGTGTTCTCTCGCTCGTGCATGCTCTCTGACTCTCCCCAGTTGTTTGTCTGCTTGTTGGATCGACCACAGCGCCGAGGCCAGGCCTATAAATTCCACTGACTGACTGATGAAGTCACACCATTGGTCAGGGGAATGCCGGGTGACTGAGTCATGACGTGACGCCATTGGTCGGCCGGCTGAGGGTTGGAGTAAACCCATTGGCCGTTCCACTTTAAAATAGCTCAGCGAACAGTTTCTCTCATGCGTTTCTGTGCTTTTCCTCACGACATTTACTGACTTTTTTTTAGACACTTTGAAGGTTTTTTTTTTAGACTTTTGGATTTTATTTTTTTTCTGCAGTCGAGAGCTGCACCTCACTCTCTGCTCTGTTCAGTTAGGGAGGCAGCAGTTCTTCTGTTGCTTCTGCCTGTTCTCTCTGATTGATCATTACACATGGAAATACAGGAGAAATCACAGCGCAGCTATCAGAATCATAATTTGCATACAAGGAAGTTTACATTGCTCTCAGTGTAATAGACATGCAGCTAGAGGGATGAGGACAACAAAAAACAATGCTAAATTTATTGTCTTAAACTTTCGTCGTGGTTATAAAAAGGATTTTTATCAGTGCAGACCAACATATTGATTTTAAAAAAGCATGTCAATTAGAGCAGCTTTATTGGGAAACTGCATTAAAAATACTGTTGAGCTCCAGAAAGGAGGAGAGATACCGATGACAATACAAAGCAATAACATCCTGAATCAGTTGTTTACAGCGTTTCCACAACAGACTACACCCCCATCGTCGGCCACACGCAGGATCCGTCTTGTTGTTTTGTCTCTCGTGTCTGTGAAGATGCTCAGATTTTAGAATTTGATTTTGGATGAGAGCGGAGTGGGTTGAGTGGGTGAACACGCCAACTGTGTGAATTAGTCATGAAGTGCATTAGTTAAGTCGACCTTTAAATGATTTAGAGCTTGAATGAGGGAATATGTTCACAGTGTTAGAGGAGATCCTGCAGCTGTTTAAGATGCATTTCGACAACATAAAGCAAAAAGAGCAACATCAGTGTACAAGTTTATATGAGTGGGTGGGGGGGGGTTAGTATTTCAGTTAATATGGGTCAGCCTCAAATACCCAGCATTAATAACACTGGGACACACACACACACACACACACACACACACACACACACACACACACACACACACACACGTTCATAAAGCGAGTGAGCCCTGCAAGAGCTGATCTATTTCCATCAAATCAAATGATGCATTACTGACTTTATACACACGTGCACACACACAATTGCACACATGCTTTTTCACATGAGCAGCTTTAGATCTCACACCACAGCGAGGGACACACGTGCTTCTGTTGCTTGGGATCGAATCGGTGTGTTTTTCCTGTTTTTTTTCAGACCCGAGCTTCTCGGACTTGAACCCGTTTTATGTGCCCGATTATTTAGCACTGCGCCAAATCCCTTTCCCTGACCCCAGCTCGGTCTGATTCTCGGCCACTTGTGGCTACAACGAGCTTGTTAATTAGCTTGTTGTACTGTGAGCAGGCAGGTTAATGAGCAGCTATATTTCAGACTGCTGATAGATTATTGTTTCAACAGGCTTAAGCCGATAAAACCAGTTCATTCAGAGTCGAATCAACACGTCGCGAAATTCAGGCTCTCTCTTTCCTGCAAACACCCCTCGCCCATCAATAACAGCCCTCCGGTCTATGCCACAGATCATTGCACTCATCCTTCTCCTCCCCTCTTTCTTCTTTCCTTCTTTCATCACTCGCTCCCTTTCTTTACAGCCTTCTTCTCCCACAAACTCTCCGCTTGTATATGTCTCCCTGATCGTCACTGGCTCTCTTTATAACTTCTCTCCTTTTTAAATCTCTTCCTGTCTCAATCTGTCTCTCTCCTTCCTCTCTCCCTCTCTCATGCGAGGGAGCAGCCCCGGGGTGCTTCAATATTTCCTGGGCAGTGCACAAGTAGATTGGAATGGAGGCCTTTGTCACTTTTATTTACTGCCTCGCTGATTCCACAACAGCGTGTGCGTGCGCACTTGGCTGTGTGTGTGTTGGCGTGTGTGAGTGCAGAATGATTGCAGGTGTTTGAACTGCAATGAGGTGTGTCTCGGAGCATTGCCCTCTTATTTCTTCGGGGTCCTTCGAGCAGAACTGCGTTCGTAACATTTGTTAGACCAAAGTAGCTTTAATTCTGCATCAACCTCCGCTGCTGAGCTTGCTGGGATTGGAAGCCCACGGACTAGAACCAGTGGGTGTTGATACTGAAACCCTGGCTGTCTAAAATCCTTCAACCCTAATACAGTTTGGTGTGTGTGTGTGTGTGTGTTTGTGTGTGTGTGTGTGACAGCAGTGGGCAATCTCCCCCCAGGGCCTCCCTGTCAGAGAGAGAACCTAAATGTATAGAGTCAAAGCCCAGGGGCTCGTCCCGTAGCCCACTTCTCCCCCGTGATACGGTTACCATGCCGACAGGCCCTATGCCAGGGGAGGATGCTTAGATGACATCCAGTCACTTCTTGCCTGATGTCTCTGTGTGTGTGTTTGTGTGGATTATCATGATGGCACAGATTAGGATTATAGTGTGACCCATATACGTTTTACAAAGGATCGGCATCACAATCTGGCAATTTATCCCCAGTGTAGTGTTGTGTGTGTGTGTGTGTGTGTGTGTGTGTGTGTGTGTGTGTGTGTGTGTGTGTGTGTGTGTGTGTGTGTGTGTGTGTGTGTGTGTGTGTGTGTGTGTGTGTGTGTGTGTGTGTGTGTGTGTGTGTGTGATGCATTCATGTGCTTTAGCTCCTGACTTCCTGTTTTCTTTGCAAGCACCGGACGTCTGGACGGATGCAGATTCGAACCAGGTTGCACCACAATGCCGAGTCCTGACTGTTGAAAAATGTGTGGAGTTTTATGGTCTCTGTTTGGGAAAATGCCTGAAGAGGCAAATAACTGCAAATCAATTATAACTTGTCAGAGAATTTTATTTAAATGCTAAAAACCAATGCTGTGAAAATCAGATTCAAGATTCAAGAACTTTATTGTCATTGTGCAAGCACATCGGAAATTTTTGAAAAGTGTCATCCTCAAATCAAATTGTGCCTGTTTATAGATTTACAATAATTCATAAAGAATATATGAAAATAAGAGAGAATAAAAGTTCCTCTGTCCTCTTTTGTTACCCAACTCTCAAACTGGTCGAACAGGGGTTTTCCCACAGGAAACAGTTTTGCAGAGTGCGAAGCAAACCCAGCCCCCCTGTGGTGTTTGAGCAGCCTCTTGCTAACAACGCACAATAGAATGTGTCTTGAGTCAAAGAGAAAAACTAACCGAGCCCGACCTGAACCTGACAGGTGTTCTGTATTTGTTCTCCGGGCCCGACCCAAGCCCGATGTTTCCCCCGATTACAGGCCCGTCTATGGGGTTAAAGTATGAAACCCAACCAAGATTCAAATACCTTTTCTAATTCTTTCTCTGAATCCAGCCCGACCGGTTGGTATATTCACTCTAATAAAGCCACAGGTGTTTTTATAGCAGTGGATAAGTGGCCATACTCTGTTGTGAGAACACAACACCTTCAGAAAGTTATCGAGCAGCCAGTTACAGCAGTTTTATAGACTTTAAGAATGACTGTCACTGTCTGTTAAATCAACTAGTGTTTGATTTTAAAACATTTTTTGTGCACAGTTAAATCATTAATTTTACTTCAGGCAATGTGGCCCATCTAAATTTAAGCTGTAGAACACCTGCAATTCTCCAGAAACTGCCCCTGCAGCTGTAATTGAACAATCCACCATAATGAACTTTAATGTAAGTTCCTGAAAGGTGATTTTTTAATCTTTGTGAAATGCGTAAAAAAACCAATGGCTCCCTGGAAAGTATGAAATTAATCTTAATCATTGCAGGCTTTTGAAAATGGACCCCAGTAATGAGATTTGTAGTTAATGGGCTAAAACTCTGATTTAGGTGTTTAAATTATGGTTAATGTAAAAAATTAATCAAAGTGAGGATTATTAAATCAGGAAGCTTGTTTCCTTTCAGTCCTTTTTAAAGTGACATGTTGTTGACTTCTGAAACAGGACCAGTTCTCTGAGTGAACTGATCCTCTGCTCGTCCACTCCTTCATTTCTCAGGCTCTTCCTCTTCCTCTTCCTTCCTCCCCCTCCACATAACAACTCTACCATATCAGGACAACAGTCTCATATTCCCTCTTTCTATATATATGTGTGTGTGTGTGTGTGTCTCTCTGTGTGAGTGTGTACATGTACGTTTAAGTGCACACTGTACTCTGGCCATCTAAGACTGTTGCTAGGCTACGACAGGAAGTGTCCTGCATAGTAAATGCGTCCGAGGGGGGGGGGGGGGTCTGTGTAATTGACTTGGCAAGGGCATAGACGTGCATGCAAAGAAACGAAATACACAAATACACACACACGCGCGCTGGAGAAGCACTTTTTTTTCTCACACACAAATACACACACACACACACATCCCTGGGTATCATGACATCCATCAGCAGGTTGTATTAAGGCAGTGGTTTAAGGCAGGTTGGACTTGTCTAACTGAGGCTGCAAGAGAGTGATGAAGAGATGCTTCCCCTGTAGCCTGCAGTGCATGTGTGTGTGAATGTGTGTGTGCGTGTGTGTGTGCGTGTGTATTTGTGTGTGCGTGTGTGTGTGCGTGTGTGTATTTGGGTGCATGCTATGATTCTCTTTTTTTTAACGATCTTTCTGCTGCTATATGGAGCCGAACACCCAGAGAAACTCCTCCTCTTCATCTCCACATATCCGCGCCAAGTGCTCTGCGTACCTTCCACCCTCGGCGTTTCACTGTCACTTGACAAGTGCAATTAATCATAATTAGGTGTTTGGCAATGGTTTCTGCAGGAGGCGTGTCAGCCTGACAGCTCCCTCAGGCTGCACATGGTGACAGACGACAAGAGAGACGAGACAGAACTATGTTACAGGTACAATATAACCGGGTAAACAACATGATGAGCGGTGAATGTGAGGAGAATACTTCAAACATGATTTATTTATTTTACTTTAACGATTATTAGGCCGGGACACGGACCCAGGTGCCCAGGACAGTTCCACTGGCCGAGGCACAGTGCTCCCGGCCCGGCCGCACTGGGAGCTCATGCACAGCTCCACAAAGTCCACTCACAGTGATTATTTTGGGTCATTTCATTCATGTTTGGACAGTAACAAAGTTATTTTTATACATTTTTTACCGGCTCTGTCAGTAATTTACTGCTCCTCTCTTTGTCTCCATCATTCGCACTGTGCACTTCTATCGTGGATGTTCCTGACTGACACGACACCCTAACCATACATGACACTATTTCCTCCCCAACACATTTAGGATGCAGCCTATCCGTCACACGTTATCAGACGATAAGTTCCAGACACAGAACAATACATTCACACACACACACACACACACACACACACACACACACACACACACACACACACACACACACACACACACACACACACACACACACACCCCCGCGTGTTTTTGGGTCAGGAGGTAACCCACACAGAGACACTTAAATATGAGCACAGACACTTCACATTTAATCACACTTGCAACCTCCACCTTGCCCTGTGTGATCCTTTCTGCAGGAAGCTTTTACAAATACATTTACAAAGACAAATTTCCACCACACTACCACCAGGAGAGAGAGGGAGAGAGAAGGAATGATACGGACGCAGAGCAGATTAGTTTTTATTTACACTGAAACAAGGAGTTGATTGAGAGATAATTCTTTGCCAGCAACTTCGACAATTTATTAATTCCCTGGCGACCTTTGTGCTTTTGTCAGAGGAGAGAAGCAACTTTCACCGTTCAGCGTCGGCTCTGGGAACTTGGGAGGAGCATTTAAAGTACCTGTGAACATTTTAATCACCTCATCAAAACAGTCATTTGTCAATCGATAGAAAGTTGAATATTCCCAAATTTCATTATCTTTGGGTTTGAGAATGTTAAATCACTCTGGGCAGGTTGAGATCCACATTTTTTTTATAATTTAAGATGATTTGACTTGAAAAAAGTCGATAATGACCACGATCAGAAGTTTCAGCCTAATCAGGAACTTCCATTTGAGAAGTGCAGCCGTTTTTAAGTTTAAACAACACCAGCGACAAATACACAACAGATATCATGAAACGTGTATGTAGCTGTAAATGACCTTGGTTTTATGAATGCATACTTATTTTGACGGGTGGAACCATCAGTTTTTTAAAAAACTGCACGGACGACGGCGAGTAACGAGTTTTTCCCGACGCGGCCGCCTGGAGGTTGATTGGAGATGAGCTGGGTATCGGTTTTGCCAATCGAGCGCAGCAAACGTACTCAATTTGGTCTGGTATCGCTCACACACACCTGGCCTGGTGGTGTGTGTGTGTGTGTGTGTGTGTGTGTGTGTGTGTGTGTGAGTGTGAGTGTGTGAGTGACAGATGTGTCATATCACATTTGGTCAAATTACCTCTACGGGATTAAAGAGGCGGGGGGGGGGGGATATAGCGGGATTGGACACGTGTGAGATCATTTCATTGGAAGTGTCACTGCGATGATGGAAGGTAATGCACAGCACGCTCGGTAGAATTGATGGAAGCGTTTGTGTGCAGCAGCAAAACGGGAAGTGCGTTCGTTTTTGCTTTGTGGAGACACTCGGGTCTGCGTCACTTCAGTGCGGTTTGCAGGAGACATTATAGCAGAGGCAAAGTGAGAGGGCTGCAGGAAGTCAGCGCTTTGTCATATTTTCTTGTCAAGCTCGCAGCCGATCGCTGTTTCGCCGGTATTAGCGTTCGGCTCAGTCATGTTCACGTAGAACCTCGCTTTTCACAGGCCACTGGTCTGAGCTGTGAGGCATGAGAGAGGAGGAGGAGGAGGAGGAGGAGGAGACGGAGAGTGCGAGGGACAGGGGAGACGGGGACGTACGGGAGACATTTGGAGGGAGGAAGGGATGGAATAATGAAAGGCATAAAGAGGAGATTGTGAGAAGTTAAGAGGGTTAGATGGTGAGCGAGAGAGAGAATCAGAGGGATAAGAGGGAAAGAGAGCCAGAGGGAACGAGTGAGAAACTGCAGATCTAGGTCAGAGAGGCAAAGCAGGCGACGGACGAGTGGAGGAAGGGATGAACGGGCCTGTGGGGCTCAGAGACGCTCGTTCTGAATGGGATGGATCAGGGAAAGAGAGTGAGGGCCATCCCTACCAGGGAGAGAGAGAGAGAGAGGAAAAGAGTGAAATCTTCAGCTAACGGTTGTTTTCATTTTTAATTGAGGGACTAGTTAAAGATGAGACACCAACATTTATGTGTTAAGAAAGGAGCAAGAGCCTGCAGCTGGTTAGCTTAGCTTAAAAGACGGTTGCTAGGAAAAGACAGAAACAAGGGCGACCGACTAATATCAATACTGTGTCTCACTTTAGTGCCCGAATCCTTTGGGAGACGCATTTTAAGACCAATTACGTCACAGCGGCGCTACAAGACTGTCTCTATTCAAAGGCTCTGACAAATGTGCCCTTCCACCCCCGAGCAACGGAGGCTCCACCGGGTGGATCCTATCCCGGCCCCGACATATCCCATGATTCATTGCGCTTCGGTGACAAACTGGCTGCGTTCGGAAAGTCCAAATAATCTTCTTGACCCCGATGGAATACGTCATGAGGTCGAGGAAAGATGTGAAGGAGAAGCAGTAAGGAGTTAGGAAAGGAAAATCCGACTCAATTTACACTCGGTTACGCAGTTAAAATAAACTTTCCTGTCTTAAACAGAATGACTCGTTTAGAGAAAAGATGTTTTCAGTTCTTGCAATTGGTTGTTGTTTGTAGCCAAGAGCACAAATGAACAAACTAACTAACTAACTAACTAACTAACTGGCAGAGGTGACAACACAACCACATTGATGCTCACATTTATTGTTCTGTATTCTTGTTGTTCATGAACAGTCAATTGGCTGAACAATCAATATTCATCCCAATATTGTTTTGATATTATTTCTATTTTAACACGCTATCCTTCTTTGGAAATACTATTTTATTTTGACATTTATAAAACCAAGGCCCACCTCTTTCCTCTGCCTTTATGAATTTGAAAACAAATGAAGAGGAAGAGGACAAGGAACGAGCGAAAGATGAAGATAAACAGACGGCGCTAATTCTTTTCTGCGGCTCCTGTCACACTGGGTCACTTCTGATATAAGGGAGTTTGTCAGGTGGCTCCGAGTAATGAATCTTTACGCGGCTCTGATAATATCCATATCCAATATCCATTCACCACATTCGCATTCTCTCGCTCGCTCCCTCAGTCACTCTTGAACTCGCTCAATCATTATCTCTCTCCGTGCGTCTGTGTGCAGATGTGTGGGTGTTTGTAAGGCTTCTTCTGTCTGTGTGAGCAGTGGTTGAAAAGAATGGGGAATATCTTTTTTTGTATTTGCATGTGTCGGCAAGTGTGTGTGTGTGTCTGAGTTTTCTGGTTCGTAAGTGGCTGTAATCCCTTTGTTGGTCTCCAACAAAGCCAGTCCTTGTGCTTGTGGAATTGGGGCAGTCTGATCCTAATGAGAAATCCCTGTTCAATCTTTCCAGCTCTTATACTCTCACAGAATATTGTGTGTGTGTGTGTGTGTGTGTGTGTGTGTGTGTGTGTGTGTGTGTGTGTGTGTGTGTGTGTGTGTGTGTGTGTGTGTGTGTGTGTGTGTGTGTGTGTGTGTGTGTGTGTGTGTGTGTGTGTGTGTGTGTGTGTGTGTGTGTGTGTGTGAGATCACAGTGTTCAACCATTCAGTGGTGCTTAGTTTGCATTATGCAGAGCTGGATTTTGAGAAAAGTCTATTAATATAAAACTCAAACTTCCTCTTGAGCAATAAATCATCAAGTTCAAATGATTTATTCTTAATTCCAGATGAGCAGTTTAATGAGAAAATTGGAAACAAATGAAGAAATATATTCCTACTTACAACAGAGAACACATTTCATGTCAGATTAAAACAATCCGTGATTATCTAGATAATCTAGCGTGAGGCTCATCTGAAAATGATCTTTGGGAAAGTTAATTTTTGATGTTTTACAAGACATGAGGGCAAAAAATGACTTAACTTCAGCAAAGCTCCACATTGTCTCTCAATTTTCACCTATTACTTAGTCTTTACTTTGAAATCTGAGCCCCAGTCCAAACACCAGGGCAGCGAATGGTTAAAAACATTACTTCTCAACCTCAGCGGAGTGCAAAGGACCAAGAATTTGAGTTTCCTACATTATTTCACAGTTGATAACTTTATACAACGAATAACCTCCAACTACTCACAAGCTATTTATCAAGTAAAGTGAGTGTTGGCGAGCGTTGAGGTTTCCTTGATCTGTTAAAGAGGCATAAAAATAGAATGTGAAGCGGTGGGAATGACAAATGACCGGCAGCAGGGTGCAGAGACTATCTGCTTACTGTAAAAAAAATCGCTCCTTCAAATGACACCAGCAGGTTTTAGCCGTGGACGGAACATGGCTCTGTTGTTGTTCCTCGCTTCTGTTGTGGCTGTGGTGCTCGTTATCAGAATGGCCCTTTGATTAGAGCCCTCAGGAGGCGCTTTAGAGCCAGACCCTTAATGCCATCTGGTTTATAACAGATCCTCCAGGAGAACAGTGTGGCCCTTGTTTGGCGTTTCTGTGTGTGTGTGTGTGTATGTGTGTGTGTGTGTGTGTGTATTTGTTTGTTTGTGCCACTGCTGCTGAGCTGTTCTTCTCAGACTGTAACATGCTAATCAGTTGATACCAGACAGGTGGAAGTAATGGCCGTCAGTGGTTTTAGCGTCTTCAGGCCTGTTAGCTTCATTAGCGCTCCGCAGCCGCAGATGCTCAGTTGCAAACGAACCACTTGGGCTTTCCAGTTTCGCCCCTGAGCTCCCAGTCTCCTGGTTCCTCGCCTCTTCGCTCCCCCAGGCTTCCTCCTGGCCTCGATATTACACAACCAAGGCTCGGCTGCGGAGCGGGATCAGTGTTTTGATAGTTCGCTGCTCTTGTGTGATATCTGGTGTCAAATGGGGTTTTACTGAAGCACAAGCCAACATTTTCAGATTGACGCTGATTCGGCGCTGATGTGAGGTTTGCCCGTTTGAACCGGTGTAATGCGAAGTTCTGTCACGTCCTCCACTTTATTTCATCAGAGATAACAAACGTCTTCTTGTTCTCAGCGGCTGACAAGCCTGCAATTTATATCTTTTTACAAAATGTCTGAAGTTTATTCACATACAACCGGAAAAAAGTTTGACCTAACCTATGATAAACAGATTTTCTCAGCCGCTGTAAACATAACGCAATGTTATACTGGTGTAAACAACCCGCAAGAAGAAAACATACATAGTTATCTGCTGCTAGTCCTTAGAGCTCTGAGCTGGGGCAGCCTGCAGGTTGAAGACACTGACTAGGAGCTGCAGCGTCTGTGGACAGACTGGAACTACATGTTGATTATTACATGTCCCTCCGTCGCTGTCAAGCATCTGACAAAGAGGATCAAATGGCTTTTCCTTGGTCGGATTATTAAATGTTTATTCACTAAAGGCAAACAGGATTTTTGTATTTTATTTCTTAAAAAGCTGAGAAATTATTTGGCACTGATTGTACTCTTTATTTCACCCCTGTGTGTTTGTGTGTGTACAAAATAACTCAACAATACACGGATGGATTTTCACCAAACTTGGTGGGAACATTTCTTGGGAGAGTTTTTCCAGTTGATTAACTTTCAGAGTTGATGTGTTAATGGTCAACAAAAATATGGTCAAAATAACTTTTCCCAAGGTATCTCTATAAATAATGGGACTAATCTAATACTAAACTAAATACAACACCAAAGCTTATATAGATTAGAAATCTATTCCCAGTCTGATGCTTTCTGTTATATATTTAAAAATGCAGCTCAATATTTGACTGAAAGAGAAAGAGTAACGCACTAACGTTTGTCCTCTTTTTTCTGTCTCCCTGTCTCCCTGTCCCCCTGTCTATCCTTTTTCTCTCCTCCTCCCACCAGGGTCGCCATGTTAAGACCGGGCAGCTGGCAGCCATCAAGGTCATGGATGTCACCGGGGTAAGAAACACGGATACGTGCACTCGGGCACTAATTCACACGCACGCACGTTCCCGAGCTAAGTAAATAATCTCAAGTGATTATGCCAGCGTTGACCATGTCATCTTATTATGAGCGATGAGTCACTGCTGGTGTGTGTGTGTGTGTGTGTGTGACGCGGCAGAGAGGAAATGAGGACAGGCGTATTGCCATGGTAATATTAGTTGGAGTTATTAGGACAGCAGTGTGGTCTCAGGCGTGTCTGTTTAGCAGGAGGGAATCTCAGTCTATATTTAGACATCCCCTCACCCTACGTGTCCCTGTCAGCACTCAGCTGCCAGCAAGACAATGAAGGTCCGCAGGAATGAGGCAAACAAAGGAACCAATGAGGGAATGAGAGCACACGTTAATGAATGAATAAGGAAATGAGCAAACTGTGCGCAGGAAGGTGTTGGGACAGGAATGAATGAATGAGCAGAGGCAGAGAATAATGAATGAATCTGAATGAAACTGTGTATAAATGTGTGTGAGTAAATCCAATAAAAATGAATGAGTGTGTTAATTAATGATGGAATATTAAACAAAGGCCAAACACATGATTGCAGAGTAAATGAGCTGCTACTGTACAAAAATCAGCTTGTTTTTGTTTCCCTTCATCAATGAGCTCTTAATTAACCAATCAAGGCTTAATTTCCTGACTTTGCAGATAATGAATAAGAAATGAGATGTTTTGAAGTAATCAGCTGCCACCGACCGTAACAGCTTGTTTCAAGCAGCTGCTTTTGGCTTCGCCCTTTTGAAATGCAAGTAGCCGAACACTGATGCTTGATGGCTACTGTGGATAATTCAAGGTCGAGCTGTGTGCATCGCAGAAAAAAACAAACATTTAGCAGCATTTTAAATGATTCAAAACGCAAATTCATCAACAAATTGAACTCTGTCTGCTCCGTCACCTAACGTGCGTGGGAGCGGCGGTCGCAAATAGAGGTCGTGCTTTAATACCTGTTGATTTGTCTCGTTCTGTGCGTGTGTGTGTGTGTGTGTGTGTGTGTGTGTGTGTGTGTGTGTGTGTGTGTGTGTGTGTGTGTGTGTGTGTGTGTGTGTGTGTGTGTGTGTGTGTGTGTGTGTGTCAGGATGAGGAAGAGGAGATTAAAGCGGAAATCAACATGCTGAAGAAATACAGTCACCATCGGAACATTGCCACCTACTATGGAGCGTTCATCAAGAAGAACCCTCCCGGCGTCGATGACCAGCTTTGGGTAAGACTTTACTTTTGTGTGTTAGTGCAATGTTTATACCTCAGATCTGTCAAATGTGTTGCTGTTTGTCGTTCTCTGCTTGTAAAGAAGAGTTTAAAACCACAACCTTCACTCGGGAGCAAAATTAAGTCTTTTAGCTTCAAAGAAATACAAATCTGAATTGTGATAGTAGTTGTAGTGATGCATGTGGTGACTGTAGGTTTGTGTGTACTGGGATATGTGTATATATATATATATATATACTTAGTGTGTATGTGTGTGAAACATAAGGGATATGAATGAGTACGTGGCTGACTGGCTGCTGCAATAAATCATGTGTTAACGTGATCTGAGGGAGCTCTCTCTTCTCTGATCCTGTAGCATTCATCACGCAGCAATGAGAGGACACACACACACACACACACACACACACACACACACACACACACACACACACACACACACACACACACACACACACACACACACACACACACACAGTAGCCAGATCTACTGCCTGCTCAATTCCCACTGACTCAACAGCCGGCTCTTTTCTCTGAGCGTGTTCGTTAGAGAAGAGTTTTATGTTGGTTTGTTTTTACATTTGTCTCATTGTGTTTCTGTCTGTGTGTGTGTGTGTGTGTGTGTGTGTCTGATATCCTTGTGCGTGGCCTGGATGAGAGGGGCTTCGGCCATTACTCACCAACTTCCTCTCTCCCTTTTAATCCTGAGCGATGATGAAGGGAGCTGGAAGCAGGGCCAGAAGTGTCCAGCTGAAATTTTGGCTGCAAACGTCCGCGGATGTGAGAGAGGAGGAGGAGGAGGAGGAGGAGGAGGAGGAGGAAGAGGGAGAGAGAGGGTAGATAGAAAGGGCACATTGTGTTTGGGTGAAGAGATGGACTCGATTCCTTCATGTGATCCCGTGACCCTGTTGAGTCAGTTTATACCAGAAGTCTCTGTGGAGTGTGTGTTCGGAGGGAATGACAAAGAGAGATTGTGTGAACGTGGCTGTGTGTGTGTTTCTGCTGCTGTTACGGTGATGTGAGTGTGGATTCTGTGTTCGTCCTTTAAAATGTGCATCATGGTAAATACATCACTTTCTATATATTGTGCACATGCATGAGTACATGCATGAGTACGAGTCAACAAAATATAGTTTATTTGACAAATAGTCTTACTGAACCTATTTGCAGAGCCTGATCAATACCAGGCCCAATACGCCCTGAACAGTACCAGTACCTCAGAATCATATAAACCAAATAAGTATATATCAGCCAGTCCTTGTTGTGATGATGATATATTCATCAGTAAAAGATATTTTCTAGTTAAAAGTCGAATTTCAAATAGAAAAAACATTTATTAATTATTTGATTAATCAATCGATAATAATAATTAACCAGATCTTTTGATAACTGCTTAATCATGTAATTTACAAGCTTCTGAAATGGAAGAATTGTCTTTGTTTTCTCTTGCCTTGCTTTAAATTAATATTTTAGGGGTTTGAACTGCCCAGGGAAAAGCAAGATATCTTAACGTTTACTTTGTCTTATTGAAAATTCTTCACTGGTATCTTTCTACCCCCCTAATGTTTTAAATACCAATGGATTAAGAAGTTGCTCAAGTAACTAAACAGTTGATAAATAGGTAATGAAAAAGATTAGTTGCAGTCCTGAGTAACAACAGCTGTGAAATTGAGTGAAACACTGAAACTACAGTGTGTAAGATTAATGACATCACAAAAATATGTGAATTACAATGTTTCTTGCATTTTAATGCCAGTTCCGATATATCTGTATTAACCGAAAATGTCCATGTTTGAAGCAAAAAGATCAATTAATCTTTGTTGTTAATGAATATATGAAATTGAGAAAATGTCTCCCTGTTTATCTCATTAAGTTGCTTTACACGTGTTTTTGGTTTCGGCCTGAAACACACCCGACACCAGCGTGCTTCTTACTGCACAGCAGCCAATAACCATCCTTGTACGTGTGCAGCTGGTCATGGAGTTCTGTGGAGCCGGATCCGTGACGGACCTGATCAAGAACACCAAGGGGAATTCTCTGAAAGAGGAGTGGACCGCTTACATCTGCAGAGAGATTCTCAGGGTACGTAGCCACATCTCACACATGTGTCTTTATCTTAGAAGATATTGCTCAATAACACACAGACACGTTACAGGGGAAATAATATTGTTAGGGCTGGAAAATGGGAAAATATCAGGAGTTATTCTTCCAAATCTCACTGTATATTTTTATGTATTTATTTTTCAAATTGAACTGATTGTATCCATCCACTATGTTCCATGGGAATGCAATTAGTTGTTTCATCTTGTTTTTAAAGAAACCAACTAATAAAGACAGGTTATGGTGGAAATAATACTAAGACAGTAAAAACTAAATAGTCCCATGATAGTACATCTACTGCTGCTGCTACCGAACAAAGACTTTTTTTTCTTCTAAAGATAATCACAGTAATAATAATGGTCACGACTTCATGGTGTGTCTGTGTGACTGTCTGCAGGGTCTGACTCATCTCCACCAGCACAAGGTCATCCACCGAGACATCAAGGGGCAGAACGTCCTGCTGACGGAGAACGCAGAGGTCAAACTGGGTCAGTCTGTCATCCAACCCCCGCTTGATACAAAAAGGGCTTTAGGATTGGGAGGGCAGTGGGATAAAGTTTCAAATGGCTCGGAGGTGTGTGTGCGTGTGTTTGTGTGTTTGTGTGTGTTTGTGTGTGTTTGTGTGTGTGTGTGAGGCTCTTCTTTTTTCCTTTTTCTGCTGAACACCAGCCGACTCATCTCTCTGTAGCTCTGCCACTGCTCCTGGTGCAGACTGCTGAAGAAGGAACTCTCTCTCTCTCTCTCTCTCTCTCTCTCTCTCTCTCTCTCTCCTCTGTGCCTCTCTGTCTCTTTCTGTTTCGCTCTCCCCTCAAGGCCCAGTGGGGAGGGGATTATAAAGTGCGTGCGTGCGTGCGTTTGTAAATCGGGCAGGCTATTGCAGGTTGGGTAATGCTTTCCTGTTTAGACTCCATTATGGAAGCCACCAAATGCCCACAGGTATAATTGTGCATCAGCGCACACTGAAGACAAAAACATGCATCAAACATAACCCAAAATTGTGTGTGTGTGTTTGTGTGTCTGCCGTGCAGTGGACTTTGGTGTTTCGGCCCAGCTGGACAGGACGGTAGGTCGGAGAAACACATTTATCGGGACCCCGTATTGGATGGCGCCGGAGGTCATCGCTTGCGACGAGAACCCTGAAGCCACGTACGACTTCAAGGTGCGTTAGCGACCACACTCCCTCTGATAGATGTCCGTGTGTCTCTCGAGGTCGTCTTTTAATCATCCCGAGTATTTATGCCCTGTGTCTGTTTCACTGCAGAGTGATTTATGGTCCCTGGGAATCACGGCAATCGAGATGGCTGAGGGAGCACCACGTACGTACCCACTCAATTACCCCCGCACCCCCCCCCCACCACACATCATTTCTCAGTGCAACTTCAGTAGATCACCAGTGCGATAATTTTTCAATCCCGGCCAATGCGACTTATCTTAAGCCATAATTTTAATGAAGGCCGAGCAGTGGGTATAAAATTAGTTGTCAAATTACTGGGCCTCTGCCTGAAACCTCTGGACGATAACCTCAGTGTTTCCTGCTTTGCCTGTTCATAATCTGATTCCTATAGGTGCTCGCTCACTCTCTGTATGATTAGAAGCGAGCGTGACTTGTTTCTCCCCCCCCCCAAGTAAAGTTAATAACTAATTTTCTTGTTTCAATCTGTACACGCTACAGTGAGTAATTGGTCTTTAGAATCAAAATCATGAATCTGTATGGGAATCAGAGACTGAGTGAACACAAAGTAAAAGCATAAATTAGGATTTTTAGCAAAAACAGCAGTTAACCCCTGGCTGACGGTGTGAAGGTCGAATATTCAGTATCTATTGTTATAGCAGCACGTGCACCATCTGTGAGCGTGAGAACCATCTTAAGGTTTTCTATAGGAAGACAAGACCAAGTTGACATTATCAGTATCGACAGCGTATATTCATCACGTGAGGGATAACTCCAGTTGGCTTTGACTATATGACATGATTTATAACGTTTGGTACAATTGGCCACAAACGTTTATCCTAACTGTGATATCTGCCTCTTCAGCGCTGTGCGACATGCACCCAATGAGAGCCCTCTTCCTCATCCCACGCAACCCTGCGCCCAGACTCAAGTCAAAGAAGTGGTGAGTGTGTATCTCGGTCATTGTGTCGCGGTTTGGACAATTGAGAGCAACATGAATAAAATGGGTACAGAAACTCAGTAGATTGGATGCAATGCTACTGACCATGTGTCTGTAGTTTATGTAAAGATAAATGTATATGATATGTTATGTACTTTCTCAGAAATCCTTTTAAAGTAATATTTTGTGCAAAATCAAGAGTCTCTGTTGCACAAACCTTACAAGAAAAAAATATCATCTCATTTTAACCTCATGTGTGCAGGTTTATATCTGTTAAACGCTCTCATGTTTACATTACTTACATCAATCACTCGTATTCTGCATGCACAGTGACGGTGCGAGTTTTTCATTTGCGTAACCCGCTCTACGCTTGTTTGGGTTTCAGGTCAAAGAAGTTCCAGTCGTTCATAGAGAGCTGTCTGGTGAAGAGCCACGGCCAGAGACCCAGCACGGAGCAGCTGCTCAAGCACCCGTTCATCAGGGACCTGCCCAACGAGCGGCAGGTCCGCATCCAGCTGAAGGACCACATCGACCGCACCAAGAAGAAGAGGGGCGAGAGGGGTGAGAGAACGGCGGACACGCGTGGATTTAAATACAGACATAAAGAAAGATTTACAAGTTTGGCAAGTGGGGGGGTGCAGTTTGCGAGGGTCTCTCAATCAAAACAATAACAGAGGACCTAGTTTGATGATGTCGTGAAGCAGCGTGGGATCATGGGAGTTGTTGTCTTCACCACCATTGGCTATGAAAAGTTACCTTAGATCACGTATTAAAGTTTTATTTGCTTTAGGCAGCGAACCACAGTGAATAATCACTTTTATGAGTGACCAATGAAAAACAGTACAGATGCTGAAGTTGCATGTGTGGAGCTTTAAGGTTGAGATGTAAAAGACTTTGACATTTACACTCAGATCCAGGTCCTCACACATTAATGGTTTTCACCTAGCGGGGGGGGGGGGGGGGGGGGGGGGGGGGGGGGGAGAAAGTGACAGACTTCCATTCCACTCCACCACGTCACACAAACTCTCACTCTAAGTGTCTGAGTGATGGATTGAGACTCGCACACTGAACTGAGCAGCAAGAGTCGCTTTGAGACACGACTCTGCGGGGTTGATACAGTGATGATGTATGGAAATGTCTTGTGATTGCTTTGTCACATTCCGGGCACCAGTCTCAGGGAGAGCTGTGCCGCTTGTAAAGCCGTTATGCTTCCAGCCCCGTTTGCCTGAAAGAGCTCCGAGCGAATGTTCTCCATCTCGCTACAACACACAGTCAAATTACAATTTATACTCTTATTCAAAGTGGCTAAAAGAAAGTGCCCTGCAGGAGTGGGGATCTGGGAACGCCAGGATCGTGAGCTGTTTAGTAATGAGCAGAAGGAGTTCAAGTGAAACATGCAAATAATGAAGTTGAATGACTTCGCTCTCTGTTGGATTTTTACCTAACTCGCTCACTCTGGCTTTGTTATCTCAATTCTTTCCTTCTCTCCGTTCCCTCAGATGAGACAGAGTACGAGTACAGTGGCAGTGAAGAGGAGGACGAAGAAAGAGACATGGGTGAACCCAGGTCAGTACCTTCACAGTATCTCTAACACATCCGACATCTCCTCACTTGACTCTAACTCGTCCTGACCTTCTCATCGGCTCCAGCTCCATCATCAACGGCCCCGGGGAGTCCACCCTGAGGCGGGACTTCCTGCGCCTCCAGCTGGCCAACAAGGAGCGCTCGGAGGCGCAGCGGCGGCAGCAGATGGAGCAGCAGCAGAACGAGGAGCACAAGCGCTTACTGTTGGTCGAGAGACAGAAACGCATCGAGGAGCAGAAGGAGCAGCGGCGGCGGCTGGAGGAGGTAACCGGGAGGAGGTTAAAGTGTAGCCATGACCTTAGGTGGACCTTAGGTATTTACAGAAGATCACTTGAAAATAATCAAATTCATCAGTGCATTGAAGAGCCAGTGGAAGCTCTCACTTTAAGACCTATTTTCAAAACATCATTTGTCCTGGTTCTGGCTGTTCAAACTTAGAAAACTCTACATTCACCATTTGGTAGAAGCTGAGAGAGGGGAGAGAGATCAAGCGGCACACACACACACACACACACACACACACACAGAGACACACACACACACACACACACACACACACACACACATACACACACATACACACAGCCCTTTCCCCAGCGTCCCTCTCTTAGTTCCAGAGAGCAGGCTTACAGAAGGAAATCCTCAGCCCATAATCAGTGCACTCGCTCTGGGTTCCCACCAGGGTTTGCCTCCCAACGCACGGCTAAGCACCATGACTCGACTCAACCAACATGACCTCTCCACTCAGGGCCAAGTCTGTGTGGCTTTAAGTGTGTGTGTGTGTCTGAGCCGACACGTGTTTGTGTATTTGGACTTGTGCAAACAATCCTTTACAATTCCCTCTATTATTAATACAAAAACAAATGTGCACATCAAAGTTCTAACGTTTGATTCTGCTGAGGCGCGATTTCTTAACTTGTGTTGAAAATGGACAGTTCATAGTTCGCCGCGATCCTGAATCCTCTTGTGCTTCTGGTTCTCCCGACAGCAGCAGCAGCGAGAACGCGAGCTGAGGAAACAGCACGAGCGGGAACAGAGGAGGCGCTACGAGGAAATGGAGCAGCTCCGCAGAGAGGAGGAGAGGAGGCACGCGGAGAGAGAACAGGTTGGTACAGTTGTTAAGGGTTTCCAAAAAAAACAACCTGCATGTGAATATCCAGATTGATGTCACCGAAATGTGCAACGTGATGATGTTGACTCCAAAATCCCTCATTCGCCCTTCAACTCTTGTTGTTCTCTGTCTCTTCTTTTATCCTCCTGAGTCACTTGAGCACTTGTCTCCTTAAATTACCTCAGGGACATATTTTTCTAACCTTTCTAACCTTTTTTTTTTTCTGCTTCAGACACATAGAACTTGAACATTTTCAATCAGATATGATACAGTTGTGCAGCACAAAGCCCAGGCCCCCATCCCCGTTAGTTGTTATGTCACTTTCTGTTTTTCAGCTGCTGGGTTCTTGCACACAAAACATGTAAACATTTCTATCTGATTAAGGCAGTTTTTTTTAGCCTCATTTTAGTCTGACTGCAAACGAAATGTTAGAATTTAAATGTAGAAAAAGTCTGTGTCTATCGTTTCGCCCTGAATTTAAGAACTTATGATCCAGAAGAGGAAATTTATGAATATCTTAAAGGTTCAGTGTGTAGCATTCAGTGACATCTAGTGGTGAAGTTGCATGTTGCAGCTGAGTCCCCCTCACCTCCCCCTTCCCTTACACACTGGACCTTTTAAGAGCTGATTATTTTTTAAATAGTTGTAATTGCAAGTGTTGTGCAGCTAATGTTTGCAATAGTTCATGTTCCCTGAGGAAGAGAAATTCTCAGTAATCTTATCTACTATATGAACTAGTCTAGCTTGTGTAACCGCTTAAAACCTCTTGATCAGGCTTCCCTTAGTTATGCTGCTCTAGGCCACGGCTGCTGAGGGAACTGTTCACAATAAGGCCAGAAAAATGGCTGCACTCCATGAGAGTGCTAGTGGTTATGTCCGCTGACAGCTGCGATATTTTATGATCTCTTAGAAAATTATAAGCCAAAATAGTTGCGTTTTTGAGCTGTTGTGAAATAACACATCTAAGTAATTCTCTAAATTATATGGAATCCACACACGTCTCTCCAGATTAGCTCCTTGGATTACTACCCTCGCGATGAAGAGATAAATCATCGGTCGACATTATTGGATTACGAGACTTCATGCGCAGTTATTTACAGAAAGAGACGGACTCCTCTTTCAGTTTTAGCTCGGAATCCTTGTTAGAAAGTAAAATGATTATAATGATCCTATTAGGTTTTCCATTATAATATGTGCCGACCAGAAAGTGTTACAGATGTGGAGATTTAAACATCTGTGGGTCCTGTTTGTTTCTCCAACTCGTGCTATTTCTAGGATCCGTGTTCTACTTTTGGTTCGGCGGCTGTATGAACTGTAGTCTGATTGTTCTGTTGTTTATCTTTGCTTCGCTCTCTTCAGACAATTCTCTCTCGTGTCCTCTCATTGAACTTACTGCCGCTCTGGTGTGTGTGTGTTTTTTATGTCTTTCCTGCTCGGTCTTTATCTCTGATGCTCTCCTCCCACGCTTTACTAGTGTTTTAGAAATACATCCTCCAACCTCTCTTCTTCCACCGTCTCTTTGTCCTGTTGCCTCTGTTGTGCATTGCAGCTTCATCGTGGCTTCTGAGTCTCATCTTCTCTCCTCCATTCGCAGCCACCTCTGGAGATTCTCTTCTCCATTTCTCTTTCTCTCTCTGTTCTGATGTTCAGATTTCCTGAAAAACTTTTTTTTTTACTATTTCTCTGTCCTCGTGCTGCCTTGCTGCTCAGGAGTATATCCGTAGACAGCTGGAAGAGGAGCAGAGGCAGTTAGAGATTCTCCAGCAGCAGCTACTGCAGGAACAGGCGTTACTCATGGTAACCATAGTCCTCCCACGTCACTACCGCCCCCCCCCATCTGTGCTGTGTGACCCCCCATATCCCCACTGCATGCGCCCGATTGGCAGTTGAGGAACTGACTGTGAGGGAAGTCACAGTCTGAGTCACTCGGCGCGATCGCGACAGATTTTGAGGAAAAAGCATGAAGTTGCGATGCTTGACTTCATTCAGATCTCTGATTGCATGTACCGAACTGTAAGTTGGCTGGATCTCAAAAGATTCCCCAGAGGGTGAAGAAAAACACTTTTGTCAGCGCCAAATTATGTTGGCCAAGACAAATTGCAGAAATAGGACATTGATGTTTTCCAGAGAGGATATTTCTCTCATGGCCTTGTCTGGTCCGGGGCATAGGGGGTCCAGAGGGCAACAGTTTAGTGCTTTATTTGTGCAAGAAATACCAAAGTAGGTCTTGCAGTATTTGTCCGCTGCTCCTTTTGAGATCCAACCCAAACAAAACTGCTCAGGCCACAGGATTGATTCCAAACACCAAAACCCAGGGATGTGCTGTGGCTTCATTCAGCCAACCTCCCTAGTAACATCCCCCCCCCCCCAAACTAAAGTTCTTCACGTATCCCAAAACGTGCTCGAATACGAAAAATGTACCAGGAATGTTCTACGCGACTTTTACCAATCTATCTTTTGAAATCTGGGACCTGCACCCGTGCAGAACAGAGAAACGCTGGAGCCGGACCCGGCCGGGAGACACCGACCCGATCGGCACCAATTTGACATTTTACAAACAATACAAAATGTCGGTGTCTTACGTAATGTAACAGCACGTATCTGCAGCTTTCTCTCCTGTGCATGGCTGAGATGCGTAAAATCCATCCTCCAAAAAACGTTTTGTAAAATACATCCAGGTTTTCTGTTGTTCCTCTCTTACTGATTGAGATCTCAACTTAATCCACTCAGATTAAAAGTCAATTTATCGCCACGGTGACGAATGCGACTCGTTTACAATCACTTTACACACACACAGGAATTCCATCAGCACTATCTGACATGGCCATAATGTTTTACCCCCCCCCCCCTTAAACCTTATGTTTGGTATCAGGCTTAAAATTGTGACTATAATTGTGAAAAGTGTGTGTTTTCATGTTTCATACCCCAGTTACCCATATGTGTGTGTATCTGTCTTGCATGGTCTGTGAAAGGGAGATATAGTATTTGCAAATACTTGAAAGATAACACAAGTTCATCAAGTGTCCTACTGGGAATTTGCAGCTTAATTGTATACTTAACTGGTAAAATCCAAGTTAAGTTATCCAAATTTGAGTAAATACTGAGGATTATTTGCAACTACTAATTTTCACACTGCTGATCATTAATGGGGTTGAATATTGTGTAACAATAACTTCTCTGTGTCTGCGTTGACCTGTGACTCCCTCTGTGTTTCTCTCGTATCATCTCTTCCTCAACCTTGTAATCTTTCTTCCTCTCCCATCCTCCATCCAGGAGTACAAGCGTAAGCAGATAGAGGAGCAGCGGCAGGCGGAGCGGCTCCAGAGGCAGCTCCATCAGGAGCGAGCCTACTTGGTGTCTCTGCAGCAGCAGCAGCAGCAGCAGCAGCAGGAGGGAAGGCAAGCAGAGAAGAAACCGCTCTACCACTACAAAGATGTCATCAATCCTGCAGACAAGCCTGCCTGGGCTAAAGAGGTAAGTCCCCACCATGCATGAAATACAAAAAAACATGCATGTGGATCTGAAAACGTGACTTACCTCTTTCAATGTGTTGGACTCCTTTTGCACCTTCACATACCAGCGGCCTTTTTGTGTTGTTAATATCTTATTCGACAGGTCTCACGAGAAGCCGTGGTCCTGTAAGAGTCTGCACATACCTGAGAATTAATGCTGCTGCTTTGATACTGTGATGTCTACTCTGAGTGTTTGTTATGTCACTTACCTTCCTCTGACTCTGACTTCTAGGTCCCGAAGCAGCAGATTGCTCATGGTAACCCACCCCAGTCGCAACTACGACATCACCAGTCATTCAACCAACCAGTTTCCCCACCTGGCTCTCAAGTCCAACCCAGATCCCAAGCCCCTAAGCGAACCCAGTCCCACCTCTCCCCACCCGTTCCCCATATCCGTATATCAGTAGACAACTCAGAACCCTTAGATCCGGCGCTGAAGCAGGAGATAAGTCAGCAGGTCAGAGAGCTGAGGGCTCAGAAAGTCGATAAGAGGAGCTGCAGTCCAGGGAGGAACCAGAACCATGCTGCTGACCAAGGACACATTAACGGCCCTATGAGGAGCAATAAACTGCATTCTAGTCCAGGGCCACTGAACCAGTCTCATCCAGTGCACAATCCTAGAGACAGGTCTATCTCTACACCTGCACCCAGTAGGGTAGGCATCCAGGGGCAATTGTCTCCAGACCAGCACTTTAAGGCTGTTCACCTTCATCCTCTGGCCCCAGGACAGATGCAGAAATTCCAGTCTGGATCAAAACCTGTTTCCATCATTCCTGTCAGACCGGTTAGTCGTGCCCGTTCGCACTCACCCTGCCATAGACTAGACGTAGATATAGAACCCTGGGAAGAACAGTTTGGAGGGATGAGGCCAACTCTCAGCCTCAACAGCATCAACAACCTCAGTATTCCCTCAGAGTGCAATTCCCCAGTTTTTTCCTCTGATGAATTCCTCTCTGCGTCCTGTCCTGAAGGCACTCTCCGCCCGGCCCTCACCAAACCAAGGATCCCCTTCTCCCCTGACTCCTACCTGGGCAATCTCCTTCTCGTCCCTGATTACGGCCTTTCCCCTCCCTCAGGCAGAGGAGGAACGATGAGTAGTAGCTCCTCTATGTCTGACCTGGCTTCTCCCTCAGCAGACATCTTCTCACTGAAGCCGTCTAAGGGGCATCAAATTCATAGATGCTCCACTGAGCAGATATCAGTCAGCCCAACAAACCTCACCTCCTCTGTTTGGCTTTCATCCTCACCTCTTTCCACACACCTCCCCCTCCTACAGCCCCAAATGTATTAGAACCTTTTTTCCCTCCATCTCTCTGTATAGCCTTTCCTTTGGATTATAGACCCTTCTTGAAAGCACATATATATATATATATACATACATATATATAAGAACAACCACACACACACACCAAAATGTTTGTACTTCTGTAGTTGTGATTGAAACAACTAATGCTGTGACGTCCCACACACAGACAGACGGACTAGAAATTAGTAGATCGATTCATTCTCAAAGGCTTAACCCCCCCCCCAACGCAACTGCACGAGGAATCCTAACACTGGGATTCATCCGTCACTCGGGGTGAAGTCCTCATAAGCAGAAGTACACATACAGTGCATACAATTCACAAACATACACACTTTGTACATTAAAGCTCTGTAAAGAAATATAACCACATTTATCTCTATCAAGCTTGACATTACTTTTGAAAATACTTTTTACATTGAATGTATTTGATGCTGGTCGTTGCAGCTTTCTTTCTGAAACTGTAAAAGGGACCTACGGTAAATTGGATGCGGTTTTTTGCACCGATTTTTTTATAGTAAATAGAATTTGCCTTATTACTGGTCATGCGAGTGGCTTATACATACGTTTGAATTATCTACTTTTTTACTTTTTCATAAATTGCATGTCGGCTACATCAGTGGTCTGTTAACTTATCGACAGAATACTTAAAACCCCAATTCACAGCTTTTCAAAATACAATTTATTCAGCACAAGGCATTGCAGCACCCGCCTCCATTGACTGCAGGGCTCTGTTTGCCTGTTTATTCACATTTTATTAAAGTTATTGTGCGTCCAAATTGCACCAAATTCCTCAGGCCGTTAACAACACACACAAGCCAAGAGTGAAGCTGATATCGGTTTTGTGAAGTATGCGTTCCACACACATACAGAGAAATAATCTACTGGGAAGGAAATCCAGAGAAGAGGTGCAGGGGATCATCCAATATCCCCCCCAATTTGTCAACCTCCGCCCTGTATTAAGCCCACACCCTGCCGGCCCCATTGTGACCCTCATCGCCCCATATCCCACAATGCCCCATGGCAAGCCCTGCTTCATCAGGGACACCAACTTCCTTGTAGGTTAGTCAACCACTCGATTCAAATCCAGGCTTGGTGATGGGTGCTGGCCAAGTGGTGATGGGATCCTTCTAACAAACGAGGAAGCCGTTGTCCTCCATCTCTTTTCTCTGTCCTTTCTTTGCGTAGATGCAGCCGCGGTCGTAATTAACTTCCTCCCATGCTCTGTTGTTCCCTCTCTTAGTATCTCTGCCACAGCAGAAAGAGCTTTTGGGTGGTAGGCTTGTGACAAAGACTTCAAAGATTTAGGCAGCACTACCCAAAAGGTTTTTCTCCTGTGAAGGGATCCTCTAATAGTAATCTTTCTTTCTCTTGTAGGTCAGCTGATGTTAATGCTAACTTTGATCACACACTGCCTCCACAGATCAAACTCTTCGATCTCCTGAATCACCGATTGTTTGTTTCCCAACGGTTCTCCGTGCGTTGTTCTTCCAAAATGAAGAAATAAAGTTCCCCAAAAGTATTTTTTCTGCAACTATAGATGTTATAGTTGCCCTAAATGTAGTTGACTCCCCAGTGGGTAACTAACACAGATTTGAGGAATGACACAGTATATCATACTTGTTCTGACCCAAGTCATAATCTTGAGTAATTCCTCTGGATTATGAGCTCATGTGGAATTACAGAAAGCTTCCGAAAAGGGGGATAGTTCTCGCTGCACACGCGTGTTTACCTGGGGGGCTATTGACACTGTGCCCGGCTGAGCCATGACTCAAGCCTCCACAGGCCGTTGAGTAGATTGTTTATAGTGAAAAGTGTGATTCGGGCAGCTGGGAGCATTCCTGGGAGCCCCCTCTTGCTGCACAGCAGATAATCTGATAATCTGATTACCCTGGCAAGAGGAGCTTTTTGCCTTCCTCACACACAGAGATTCAGTCTGTGTTGGGTTTGACACACATACGCTCTCTCCCAAAACTTGGTGGAAACAGTCAACTCAAACGCTTCAGTGCACAAACAATCAATGGTTTTTCGTATGTCCGCCCTTGCACCCGCTCAAATCCATGATTGTAGTCTGAGTGTGGTGTCTGCTGTAGGAGATTAGAGATCGGTCTTGACCTTTCCCCACAGCCATCAGACGTCTTTAGTCCTCAGCTGTATGTGGGACACGGAGACACACATTAGTGCGTAAACAGATGGGGACAGAAAACAATCAAAAGACAGATGGTGGTAGAAAAAGAGGAACATCTACAGCCAAAACACGCTGGCACCCTCGACTTCCCAGTTATAAATTAGTCTTTAATCAGGGTGTTATTTTGCAGAAGTCTGAGGTTGTGTAATAACTCAAAGAGAAACTTTAAATACACATTACAACAATACCATGATTTCCATTGAATTTCTCAGTGCAGGTTCAATCTTGAGCCACAAACTCTACTGAAGGCCGTGCACTAACTTGCATGGCGGATTCTCCTTAATCTACCATTTAAACGCCCAAAATCAAGTGCACACATGATTGAAAATACAATAAATCATCAACATTCAGTCCAGATCCGTTACGTGTCACATTGTGGTTGTTGTCCCACAGAGCTTGGGGGACGTTGAGGCGGTCTGGTGGCTCGTAGGGATGCATGGGGGTAGGGGGCTGGGTTGATACCCCGCAGTAGATCGAGCGTGGTGATTGGTGAAGTGCTGAGTGCCGGGCTGTGAGTGACCGTAGTATGTGACCTGTCCCAGGTGGAGGAGCGATCTAAGCTGAACCGACAGAGCTCGCCAGCACTGCAGCACAAAGTGTCCAACCGCATCTCCGACCCCTCCCTCCCTCCCCGCTCCGAGTCCTTCAGCAGCGGGGGCATGCAGCCCGCCCGCACCCCACCCATCCACCGCTCCGTCGAACCACAGGTGTGTGTGTGAGTGTGCACATGTGAAACGGTGGGTGTGTTTCCCGCGGACCAGTGTTTCCAAACAAATAATAAACAAACTTCCTTGCTCCTTGTGCCTTATAATTATAAAAGTTCTTGCCTTCATATTAGTCAGTCTCTTTCTCTCTTTGTCCTGACAAATCTCCATTCACACCTTTTTCATGAATCTCCTGAAACTCCAACTTCCTTCCTCTGCTCTGTTCTCTATGCCTTCTTTCCTCTTTTCGGTTTCTGTCGCCATCTTTACCTTCTTCTCCCAAACTGACTGGCTCTCTCTCCACCTCTGCTGTTCTCCTCCATCACTCCTGCCTCAACATTTTCCTCATTTCCTTTCTCTAAACCTCTCAACACCACTGAACACGGCTCCATCCCACTTCCTCTCCTTTAATCCTCCGTATCTCTATCTGTGCCATGCTCGATCTACCTGACTCCCTCCCTTCACGTGACCATCTTCTCTCTCCCTCTCCATCCCTCAGATGGCTCACCTGGTTCCAGTGAAGACCCACTCCAGCTCCATGTCCGGCTCTCAGTCTCTGCAGGAACAGACGGGTTCGGTTCTGAGCGAGGGCGTCAGCGTGGGGTCCCCCAGGCCCGAGATGCCCCGGCAGAACTCGGACCCCACCTCCGACACCCCGGGACCACAGCTGCGCATCGCCGGCAGGGACGAACGCGATCGGGAACGAGACAGAGACCGGGATCGAGAGCGGGACAGGACTGCGTGGCTGAGAGAGGAGGACATGCCGCCAAAGGTCAGAGAGTCAAAGTCAGAAAAAAGCAAATACATTGTTTATTTTATTCAGTCAAACTAGCCGTTACAAATACATCAAAGAAAACAACAAATATTTTAAAATCAATTACAATCGATCAAATCAAAAGTAAGATTAACATTTTTATGTCTTTAAAAAACATCTTGCTGGCGAAAATATGAAATCGTTAATACATAAACAAGCCTCGTCGCGCACGTCAAGCTAATCACATTCCAGTGCTGATTCGATTACGTGTAGTTTTACCTCATTTGTTCGGGTTTTGAAATCAACTGAGGCTGTGATGTGTAATTCTGCACACAATGTTATCCTCTCCAGTCCCGCGAGGTAAATGAAGGGATGTTGAAATTACAGCGAGAGGAGTCGGCTTTGCAGGGATTTAATCAGCTTGTGCAGAATTTGAAAAATGCTGCCGGGATTAAAGCTGTCGACTCGGAAACACAAACACGATGGTGAAATGCTTCATTTTCCACCCCGTGATTTTAATTCTGATTAGACATTGTTGGCATTCTCCACCGGGGCAGGTGTATCACTCACAAGCCAGTGAACGTTATGATATCACATTTGGAAAACGTCATTGATCCGAGGTCTGAACTCATTACGAGGGGATTAAACTTTTGTCTGTGTGTGTCTGTGTGTGTTTGTGTGTGTTCAGGTCCCCCAGAGAACCACTTCCATCTCCCCAGCCCTGGTCAGGAAGAACTCCCCGAACGGAGGAGTGGGTCTGGGCCCTCGCACAGGTTCTCAGCTCATACGGGCCAGGTGAAGACACGCACACCTCTGAAGTCTAAACTAAACATCTGAAGACACATTTATAGCATCAATCATCCATTAAGACAACGCTTTTTCTTAATAAATCCCTTGCAAATGTCTTGTATATCTCAAAACGCTATATAATGCAATTTTAAAAAGTGCTAGATTTGCAAAGACTGCTATAAAATGTTTAATATTTAAATAAAAAAGGGAAAACACTGATCTCATTCTAAAACTGGTGATAAAGAAGCAACTGTTTGCAGTAAATCTGTCAAACTGCTTTAATGCTGTTTTTTTTTTTTTACACCATAAAAGTTGTAGTTTATTCACCTTTTGTATTTTCTTTCTTTAATAAATCCCCTGAAACTTTATTATAGATATTAATACACTATATATACTACAGTTTATCGAAAAGCATTCAGGACTAGAAAGGCGTTTGGAGAAAGTAAAGAAAATGAAAAGAAATTCATGCATCTGCACATTTATTTGGATCTACTCCACAAAATGTCATCATTTTTGTATAAAAAAGACAAAAAAGCAGCAATGAAAAGATAACAGAGGAGGTAAATCTTGCATTTCTACAATGTATATATCTGTATGTTTTATATAAATAGGTATATAATTGTAGAAGAACTGAGAAATGAGTGAAACTGATATTTTCTTCCTGTTGCAGTAACCCAGACCTGCGGCGCTCTGAGCTCTCTCTGGACGCCATGCTGCAAAGAACCTCCTCCAACTCGTCGTCTTCCTCCTCCCCTTCATCTCAGGGAGGCTCAGCCGAGAGGAGAGGTGCAAACACGCACTCTCATGAACTCTGAAACCCACAAAAACACACACATGCACACACCCAAACTGGCAAATTCACCTTCACCCTTGCTTGCGATCAACTTAAAAAGAAAACCAGTGTGTGTACGAGAAACACACAAACGCCCACGTTCTCTGACACGGCGTCGGTGTGTTTCAGAGGCTATCAGCGGGACTTTGTCAGTCGCAGTTCTGCTCTGATCAACCTGTCTGATATGCCCTGTTGCTCTCCACCTCCAGAGAGACAGGGGAGAGGAAATGAGGGAGGGAGATAGAGGGAGGCGTGGAGCGGTGTGTCAAACACCAGGCCAGAGAGATTTCTAAGATATGCATGGATCTGCCTCTGACAAACACGTGGTATAAAGACAGGTAGAGGTGGGGTAGGATGTTTGTTGCGTGTTTGCAAAAGCGTTGGCCATAAATATGCCCGAAATGTAAAAGATGAGAAAGATAGAACATGGTAAAAACACAAAATCGCCTAAATTTGCAGTGTGATTTCAACATTTTTTTTTTTTTTTAATGAAATAATAATATAGGACACATTTAGACTGAAACCTTTCAGACAGATAAACGCTTGAACCCTTTTTAAACTAATCTTTTTAAATCACCGCTCACATTTGCTGATTATGACGACGCTTGTTTTCTAGGTCAAATGTATAATTGCTGTCTTGTTGTCAGGTCAAACCAAGCAGGAAGGATCCCCTCCAGGAGCCAATCAGGAGGCGAAGTCCAAACAGGAGGAGGGCCGCGAATCAGCCAGACCCAGCAGACCTGCAGTGAGTCACACAGCAGACACACACACACAGTCACAGACACACACACACACACACACACACACACACACACACACACAGTCAAATCAAAGCAATCTCCTCTCCGGGAATCTTCTACAGGTCTCTCTTCCCCTTTTTCCTGCTATTCATCTGGTTCTGTCTTGCTTTCTCTCCTCCTCTGCATCTCTCTCTCTCTTTCTCCTCTCGTTCTTCAGAGCTATAAGAAAGCCATAGATGAGGTTAGTGACACTTGAGTCCCCCTTTTTCTTTTTAATCCCGGTTCTTCCCCTTTTGGCCTCCATCTTCAGAGACCCTCTTTTTTACCCTGGCATGGCGGAGATGCTTTCACAGAACAATGACTGAGTTTGTTTCCTTTCAACTTGGAAAAAGTCAGGGGGTGTAATTGGCGGCAGCGGTGCATGTGTGCTTCTACACACATACCTGAGTGAGAGTGTATGTGGACGCGTGCTTATGCGGGTATATCCATGCATGTGGCGTGCGTGCGTGCGTGCGTGCGTGCGTGCGTGCGTGTGTGTGTGTGTGTAACCTGTCCTGCCAAGCACCTGAACACTTTCTAAATCTCTTCTCCTGTTTTTCTGTTGTCACGGTTACTGGTCAGGAGGAGCTGGTAAGCCCACCGTGTATGACGGCCCCCCCCACCCCACCCCACCCCACCCCCCCGTCTGCATGATTTGGTCTGATCCATTGGGCCGGGTTGAATGGGGAGGGAGTTAGTTGGAATGGGAATGCTGGGTGGAGGGGGTGCGGAATGACGCCGCACTCCAGTAGAGCTTCTTACGACCTGTAATACTTGCTTGTGATGTGGCGAGGGAATAAAAGTGCTCGTCTGTGATCACTCCGCATTTCACCAAATATTTAGTGTCGCTAAGCCCCCGAAAAATAAAGTGGTCTCAGATAAGCACTCTTGTTCCAGGAAAAGCTATTTTTACAGGCCGGGATGTTTTTGTGTGACGACGGATCAGTTGTCCTTTTTGTCATGATGCTGATGCTGTGTCCAACTCTTTGCCCTCCTCTGCTTCCCCCCCCGCTATTGAATGTCAATCGGCCTCTTGGTTTCTGATGATGCAGAATTGAACGACTCTCGTGTCTCCTCTCCTCTTCTGTCTTTATAGGACCTGAGTGCATTGGCAAAGGAGCTCAGAGAGCTGAGGGTGGAGGAGGGCAGCAGACCTCCAGTCAAGGTACTGATTGAGGATGTTTTTAATTTCAGAAACTACAACGTAATATATCTCTATCAAATTATTCCCTGAAATATCGTCATCAAACTCCTACGACGAAGAAATGTAACTGAGGCCTGATATTTTACTATTTAACCATAATCTTTATTGTAAATATCCATATATACAGTGAAAAAAAAAGAGAATACATTTTTTGAACTGTGATTAAGAAATTAAACATTTATTTTTACTTGAAATGTAAAAATAAGAGCACACTTTTTTTAAATCAATGTTCTTCATCTGTAAAATAAAAGATTTCATCATCAGCAAACATAAACGGAGATGTCTGGGAAAAGCTCATTTTGACTGATTTGCATTGGGCAGCCAAAATCTGTAATGTTTAAAAAACAACCCACTATTATAAACTACTCTACTCTTGGTTTATTTTAGCTTTACAGATCTCTGACCAGCCGTATCTAAAGAAGTGCCTTTTGAACTTTTGCATAATGATGGTAAATCTTAAAGGGGAATCCCAGTATTTTTCTACCTGTTTGCTGGTTTGCAGTACTGGTGCTACATAATATGCATTTGGACATCCAACTGTAGATTGATAATATCTTGAAATCCGCTGCATAAATATATAAATCGCATTTTGTGTGTGCGGCCGTGTGTGTCTACGATGCAAAAGGAACCCACTGGTGAGAATTAGCTCCATATCACTACTAGTGGTCACAAACTCTGCCGGGTGCCTTTAATCTGAATGATTCCACTGTCAAAGCGTGGAGATTTTTGAAAATGTGTCCAAATGAGTCTGGGATTTCATTTAACTCCAACCCTGATAAATACGGTCTTATCACAGAGCGGTTTCCCAGAGCGTTTCTGAGCTGTTCTCTTCATCACACGTTCCTTTCTACCTGTTCCTCTGATGAAGGTGACGGACTACTCGTCTTCGAGTGATGATTCAGACAGCAGCGATGACGACGGGCAGACAGTGGGGCATGATGGGACAGTGGCTGTTAGCGACATCCCCCGCATCATGTGAGTCGTTTTTCTCTATGATATCTATGTGTTTTGGAATATGCCACCATGCCACTAGCTTGTCAGTACAGTTTATAACATAATTGCTTTTGCAAATGATCTGATCTTTGTCTATTTTCTGCGTGTGTGGTTTTGTGTGTGTGTGTGTGTGTGTGTGTGTGTGTGTGTGTGTGTGTGTGCGTGTGTGTGTGTGTGTGTGCGTGTGTGTGTCCTGCAGGCCACCGGTGCAGAGTAGTGGTGAGTCGTATGGAGGGCTGACAGAGGACTCTCTGGGAGATGCCTATAATAGCTCCAAGGACGGCACTCTAGTGATGAGAGAGGTGATGATATGTGCACACACACACACACACACACACACACACACACACACACACACAGTCACACACACATACAAAAGCCACATGGACTTGAATGAATCAAACAAAATGTCTTAATTTCTACTCACGTCCTCACTTTCCTGTACAAATATATCTAATAAACAAATATATACATAATCTAAATGTAATATATTTTGATAGAATACTTCCTGGTTTCATCTTTTATCCCCCCCCACTCTGTTCTCTCTCTCTCTCAGGCCGAGGAGAGGAGACGAGGCGGCCACACTGAGAGCAACGGGTTTGGGAATCACAGTAACCATGGTAACCTGCCTGACCTTGTCCAGCAGAGCAACTCTCCGTCAGCCACGCCCACCTCCGCCCTGCAGGAGCTGAGCGACATGGCCGAGGTGAAACAGCAACACACACACATTCACACCCTTTCCTGGCTGCAGACCAATGAATGAAACCCATGTTCAAAAATATCTACCAATTCAAATTAAATACAACATTTGAAAGGAAAATGTCTAATGTTGACTATTATCAAAATGTTTTTATTTACAGTTTGGTGTGGGCGGGTCCAAAGCCTCTTTTACCCCATTCGTCGATCCTCGTGTCTATCAAACATCCCCAAGCGACAATGACGATGAGAACTCAGCGACAGGTACAGAAAACCGACGGAAGCTTTGGTCACGTAGTTCATTAGCATCTGTTTTATAATATCACACATTTCTTCATCGCTTCTCCCCTCTTTCTCCTTCTCCTGTGGTGCCGCAGCCATGTTTGAAAACGAGCTGATGAGGCAGGAGCAGGCTCGACTAAACGAAGCCAGAAAGATCTCCGTGGTCAACGTCAACCCCACAAATATCAGGCCGCACAGCGACACGCCTGAGATCCGCAAATACAAGAAGCGCTTCAACTCTGAGATCCTGTGTGCTGCGCTCTGGGGTGAGAGGCTGCATCTTCTCTCCTCCCCACCACAGAACAATATCACCACCTCTGTTTGTGTGTGTGTGTGTGTGTGTGTGTGTGTGCCTCTAACTCTACTATGTACTGTGTGTGTGTAGGTGTGAACCTGCTGGTGGGGACAGAGAATGGTCTGATGCTGCTTGACCGCAGCGGGCAGGGCAAAGTCTATAACCTCATCACCAGACGGCGCTTCCTGCAGATGGATGTGTTGGAAGGGCTCAACGTGCTGGTCACCATATCTGGTAGGTCGGACACACACTTACACACACAGACGCCCTCAAGTTTCTTCCCTTAGATGCACGGATGGTCAAAGGTCAAGGTCACTGTGCCTTGTGAACATGGGATCTCAAGAAAGCCTTGAGGGAATTTCCTCAAATTTGGCGCAAATATTCATTTAGACTCACCGATGAACTGATTAGATTTGAGTGGTCAAAACATGTTTTGGGCCTTTTGGACGGGATATCTCAAGTCTGCCTTTTCGGGAATTTCTTCAAATTTTGACCTGTTGTCACTTGGACATAACGATTAACTGAAAGATCTCAGTGGTCAAAGGTCACAGTGGCCTAATATGAATCTGGAAACAAAGATTGATGCAGAATGGAACTGCACTGGTTGGGGGAGGCATACAACTGCAGTGCGGCATTTCTAGCTTTAATAGATTTATTCTATTTAACCCCAACAATGTAAAACATACATATACTTAAAGATAGGCAGAAGGGGAAGAAGCACTACCCTCACATTGTTTTTCTTTTTTGAACCTCCTGTTTACCACGTAAATCGTAAAAATCGAATTCCTCGGTAATCTGCCTTTGTGTGTGCTGTTTACGGCTGAATAGGTTTCTTATGTACTTTACTTTTGTTTTTTGTCACTTCATTCCAGTGAATTTGATCTCGTCTCTCTCGTTCTCCTCCCGTCCCTCCTCTCTCAGGGAAAAAGAATAAGTTGCGTGTCTACTACTTGTCCTGGCTGAGGAACCGAATATTACACAACGACCCTGAGGTAGAAAAGAAGCAGGGTTGGATTACAGTCGGCGAGCTGGAGGGCTGTGTGCATTATAAAGTTGGTACGTATTTGTGTATCTCTGTGCGTGTGTGCGTGTGTGCGTGCGTGCGTGCGTGCGTGTGCGTGTGTGTTGGCAGACTGATTCTTGTAAGTGAGTAATGTTCTGCAGTTGTGTCTGTGACATAAACACACAAAAACGTATTATATAGGTAAAATATTATCCCACAAACTGTTTTTAAAGCATCAGGTTATCACCTTTAATAAATAAAATTAGATGTTCATGACCCTTTTCTCCATTGAAACAAACATTAAAATGAATCCTAGTGAACTCAGCATGTATACATGTCTTTTATATTTGCAGTAAAATATGAGAGGATAAAGTTCCTGGTGATCGCTCTGAAGAACTCAGTGGAAATCTACGCCTGGGCTCCCAAACCCTACCACAAGTTCATGGCCTTCAAGGTATGAAAGTGATCACTTGCTTCTCACCAGCTCCTAAACTCCTTCATCCGCCTCCAACCTCAGGTAACGGATACACCTCTTGTTTCTCAGTCATTCACCGAGCTGCAGCACCGTCCCCAGCTTGTTGACCTGACGGTGGAGGAAGGCCAGAGGTTAAAGGTCATCTATGGCTCCAGCGTGGGCTTCCATGTCATCGACGTGGACTCGGGCAACCCGTACGACATCTACATCCCCTCACATGTAAGTGCGGAGCTGCGTGTTCGTACGTTTCTACGTGTGCGTCTGTAAATCTTCAATAAACGTGTTTCCTGAAATCAACATATTCAGTTTTTTAACATTTCCCCCCCCGTGTCAGCTTGAATTTAGTTAATATTGTGGTCGTGACTCATGGAGGTGAGATGGACCATCAGTACCTCGGTTTGCGTGCTGAATGAATCAGTTTTTGGTTCATGCGTGCAGATTAGTGATTTTTTTCCATGGTGGCGTCACTAATCGCATGCTTTTACTCCAATTAGTTCAAATGCCAAAGTCCTGATGATTTTATGGCCAAATTTCAGTAAATCTAAACCACCTAATGCAAAGACGAGGACACGCACATGTGCCAGCCGTCCGTGTGGACACACCATGGAGCTTGTATTGACATTTTTCATGACCTCTGAGGTGATGGACTTCCTGCTTCGACCTTTCATCCATGCTTCCTCTCTCTCTCCTTTCGTGACTTCTCTCCTCCAGTGTGCCAAACGAACGAAGGTGACGTCCTGCCCTCCACCTCGTAGACTAGATCACTAGATCCTTAGTAAAACATCGTAGAAGATGCAGAGAAGCACTGTGTCCGTGTCCAGTACAGTTCATTAGTGTAGACACTAATGGATAACCTCGCTAAAAATCGGTTGGTGTGAAAAGAATTCATCTTAACCACAGACAAAAGATGGGTTTGCTGCCAGGAGAGGTTTCAGTGATATTTATGTATTTAAACCTTCTTCTGAATCTCAGCAACCAATCAAAACACAGTATAAGTTACGTTACCTTGTCATATTTAATATAATGTGTCCAGTCAGCTACTTTATTAAAGGAGACATATTGTGCCTTTTCAGTTTTTCTTTCCTCTAATGTGTTTTAAGTTTTTTGTGCATGTACAAGTTCTAAAAAGATAAAAACAAGACAGCTTCTCTCCCCTGCAGAAAAGACTGAAGCTCGTGAAACACCTCGTCAGTAGTCGTGTCGATACTTGTGCATCATTCTGATCTGTCACATCATGATTCCTCACATTTGCATAATGTAAGGCTGGCAGCTCGTCCGGCACCCCCCCCCCCCCTAACAAAGTCAGTCAAAAGCTGTGTATCACTTAAGGGGCCGCATCCTTCAGAGGCTGCATCTTAAGACCGATTGTGTCACAGTGGCACGTTAAGACCATTTTGAAGGCTCCAGTCAAATGCGTCCTTCCATCCTCGAGAAACAGAGGCTCCAGCAGGCGGATCCCTCCCAGCCCGAGATATCCCAGGATTCCTTGCACTTTTCAAAGAGTTAATGGCATCGGCAAGCGACGAGACGTCCAGTGCTTAAGTATCTGGCTTCAGCTAAATCGAACAGCTAATGGTACACGTGTTAAAACACAAAGGGGCATTAAAACTTCGTCATCATGTCCAACTGCAGCGGGAAGCAGGAAGGGGGGGACGCCAATCACAGAAATTCCCCTGTAGAACGGACAGACTTATTTCTGTCCCGCCACGTCCTCTGAAGGATGCAGCCCCGTCAAATGAAGACGCAGCTACAGCCTGCGCCGAGGCCGCCATCACAACAGAGCGCCAATCAGAGCAGACTGGACTTAAAGAGACGGGGACTAAAACCAAGTGTTTCAGACAGAGGCTGAAAAGAGGAGCTGAGGACAATGATGTGTTTTCTGAACATTAGAGCCTGTAAAGTTTTCCAAGTAATAACACGAATCAAAATTATGAAACTGAATATGAGCAGAATATGTCTCCTTTAATGTGGTCAGACGAAGAAGTACGTAAATGCCATTTCAAAGCTTCTTGTGGCCAAAGATGACTTTTTTTTCACAACCGTGTCACTCATCTGTTGTACTTATATGATCCTTGTCGTGCTCCATTCCTAACGTTGCTCTGCTGGCACAGAGATTCAGGTTTGTGTCAGGGCTACACTTTGAGATAAACTGCACAGAATCCATCACTGTCTATATTGTGTTATCCTTCCCTCCTCCTCTGTTCATTATTGTCGTAGAAAAAGTGCCATCATTTGTCTTTTTGCTTATTTTACGAATCCAAAGTTTGGACTTTTCGTTGCACTAATGCTCCTGATATTTGGCAAACTGCACAGCGTCGCTCTTTAGAGGATTAACGCGAAAATTAAATTCCTTTGCCGTGTTGAAACATGTTGAACTATCACACGGATGCAGAGGGTGTTAATGTTTAACAGATTTAATAAATTCCTAGTAACATCTGGGCATGTGTGTATCTGTACTAGATCCAGAGCCAGGTGACGCCCCACGCCATCGTGGTGCTGCCCAAAACGGATGGAATGGAGATGCTGCTGTGTTACGAGGACGAGGGCGTGTACGTCAACACCTACGGTCGCATCACCAAGGACGTGGTGCTTCAGTGGGGAGAGATGCCTACCTCTGTTGGTACGTCCCCCCCCCTGTGTAATTAACTGTGTGGGGGGTTTAAATGAGTGCAATGATAGGCCTGTACTGATTCCAGCGTCTGTGTGTATGCAAAGTGTTTTGAGGTATCTTAAGAACTGAGGCTCAGAAGGAAACGCCTCCAGAGCTGCTTTGCAGGGGGAGTGAGGGTAAAAGTTCGGGGAAGGAAAACATGGGTCTACATAAACATTAGTAAATATAGAAGGAAACGTGAAGGAAACCCAGGAAGAGACGGTTTGCATGAGATGTGGATGAGCACTGGATCAACAGTAAATAACCACTTGTACTTTATCGTCCTCGTGTGGCTGCCAGGGGTATTACACTTCTACAATTACCTCTATACTATCCCTGGTGCTTCCCGATGTTCGTGTGGATAGATCGGGCTGTTTTTGCATGAAGATTTGATTTTTGAAAAAGCAATGACAATTACCTCATTGTGAAATACAACATTGCATGATTGTAAAACTTATATCTAATTTCTTTCCAACAAGATCAACTAATTATTCCCTTTATTATTCCCAAATTCCAGTTGTTGCCAAGTAATCATGCTGAAAAACAAGCAAACGAACAGACAAGGACAAAGTTATTAACCATTAGCAAAAAAGTAATAATTTTGGTTTGAATTATTTTGTCACTGACGCCTTGTGTCTCCTCCTCTCCAGCCTATATCCATTCTAATCAGATCATGGGCTGGGGGGAGAAAGCCATAGAGATCCGCTCCGTGGAGACGGGTCACCTGGATGGAGTCTTTATGCACAAGAGAGCCCAGAGACTCAAGTTCCTCTGTGAGCGGAATGACAAGGTAAGACATCGAGGACAATGAGGAAAACTGGGACATACGTGAGCTGCTCTGGTTTTGACTTGCGCCCTCTAGTTAAGTCGATTTCATCACTGCTTCTGTGATATCGTGCACAGTTTGGTAAAATACAAGCGGATCTAAATGTGGTCACATGTTCACACAGAAAAATGCATTTAAACAAAATGAAAAACACTTAAAAATATATGAAGAACAAAAGCTGCCAATACCACACTTACATGTATGAAAGAAATACCCTTTATTAAAAGTAATAAAATAAAAGGAAATCACATAGAGTGTATTATTAATTGCTTGTTGTGATTAATATTATTCCAGGAAATAACATCAGATAATTATGTTTTGTAATATCCTCTTCGTCCCCAGGTGTTCTTTGCATCGGTGCGTTCGGGAGGCAGCAGCCAAGTCTTCTTCATGACCCTCAACAGAAGCTCCATGATGAACTGGTGATGGCTCCTCCCACATTCCGCTCTGCCTCGCTCTCCCATTGGCCAGCCCGACGACCCAACCCCCGGCCCCACGGCACGTCTCGCAAAACGAACCCGACCGCCCGCGTGGCCACGAGTGAACTCTTTTAACACTGGAGAGACTGAAAAAGGTTTAGCTAACGGAAGAAAAGAAAAAAACAACAGCTATCGTAGAGAAAAACCAACAAAGACATTGTTCTAAATGAAGAGACGTGTCACCCTAGATATTGTCGGGGTCGTACAGAAGCCATCTTTCCTCAGCTGACTGGCAAACTGGTGCCACTGACTTTCCAAATATTCTCTCTGTTCCCCTCTTGCTGTGTCCGTCTGTCTGTGACTCTCCCCCCTCTTTTGTCCGTCTCTTCTCCGCAAGAGGACGAGTGCATTCAGCGACTGTAGAAAACACTTTAAACCCGTCTCCCTCTGTCGCTCGTCCTCCACCTTTCCCTCTTCTGCTCCTTCCTGTTAGATCGAGTCATCACTTTTTTCCAGCCCTTTGACACGTCAATTTCTCCCTCACTTCCTGTCTGCCGTGTGAGAACTGAGCCTCCGGGGACGGAGGACGGGCAGATGAGTGAGGTTTAATATGAATTTAAATAAATACTCTGATATGACAGTGCAGGGAGGGCGGCTGGGAGGGATGACAAATCTACTCTGGATGTCGTCGGCGAAAGGCAGACAGCCTGATTGATTTTCTCTCTCCTCTGTCACTCCTCCTCCTCCTCCTCTCGCCATCTGTCCGGGTAAACTGAGTTGTGACTTGGCGTTCGATCGCATCTCGCTGATAGAGATGCGGGGAGACCTCGCCGTCACGGGCAGGTCGCAATAGTATGCAAAGATGATGTTTTGTGTCCCTTTAAAAATGAAACCACTGGTCCGTTGTGTGTCACACCCTCTTCATCATCACACTCTTTATACTCTGAAGGTGCTGCATCAGATATACTGTAATATTCAACGAGGGAGTCGTCCTTCTCGTTGTGTTTATTTTTTTTCGCGTTCCTCCTCTTTCTCTGTGTAACAGTTTGGAGTCAGTCGGTCGTTGAAGCTCGATGTACAGCACGTGTGTCTCGGAGGTCAGGAGCGTGTGTTGATATGTGTGTGAATGCGTGTGTGTGTGTCTTTAACTCTATGTCACAATGACTCGCGTTCGGATCAAAGTTGGACGTTTGACTTTGATGTCTACGAAAAAAAGGTCAAGTAATTCTGTCTCTGTGCGTGAACTTCTACCTTAATGCGATCAAAGCACCGCTGAGTGTGTTTACAGGCAGATTTTAAGGTATTTTCTTCTTAGTATGAGTTGGTGTGTGCGAACACCATGCATTTTAAGAAAATAGGCAATATTAGTGGATGATTTGTGTTTTGTTTTGCCGTACGTTTCTGTTTCCTTTAACACGTTGATGTTAATGAGCTTCTCGCGCCTGCAGCCGTGTCGCTGTGGTCGAGACGATGATGCACATGAATATACGACCTGAGCGGGGTACGAGCCGCGATCCTGAACATTTGTGCGCACGTGGAAAAGCACTCGTCGTCAAAAGCTGTGGTGTCATGCTCCTCCCTGATTGGCTCTTCGGACCTTCGGCTCCTTACTGTTTGCACAGTGCCTAGCATGATGTAAGCAAAACTAAAATGAGGCCAAGAGATTACCACTCATCATGGATAACGATTTAATTGCCTATGCGGTTACTTTACACAGTTTTTAAACTTTAACACGTGATGTAATTTGTCTCTTCTGATGGAGATGTGACTTTAACAACTTTTTACACCTGATTTATTCTTTGAAAGGAGCGAACCTTGCCATTTCTCTCTAGATATTTAGCACAGCTCAGTCATTAATACATATTGTATTAAACTTGCAACACTATCGAGGGTGGAGGAGTTCCTGCTCGTCCTCATCGTCGGAGAGCAATGAAATGCAGATGAGTCTTTTCTCCCCTGGTGGATATTCTGGAGGTGTGGCAGCATGTTGGCCTGTAGTTACAAGACATTTAAGATGGCACAAAAAATAGGCTCATTCCACAGTTATGTAATGATCATTTGATGTCATTTTTTTCCTGTTGAATTTTGAATAAACCATTCTGTTGTATTTCCAATGACTTTTCTACACGTCCATGCAGTAGCTGTTCCTGTGGAGCTGTTAGGTTCACTGGTCTCTGTTACGGAGAGCAGGCTAACATTTAGCAATAAAGAGCCGAGCTGAAGAAACCACCGTCTTCCCTGTGTGTGAGTGTGTGAGTGTGTGTGCACGCATGCACCCGAGTGTATGATTAATAAACACGTGTGTATGGGGCATTGTTACTGTGTGTGTGTCCATTGTGGAATTCACTCTTCCAATTAGAAAAACATGGTCATTACACTGAGAACTCTCCTTTCAAAGACGAAACCACTGTATTCTTTTGTTCTGTTCATTTCTTGTTTTTCTTTATTTCGAAAAGAGCATTACTAATGTCCTGTTTGGGGATTTATTTGTTTTGTAAAAGAGATGCTGTAAGAGAGAAATAAATGAAACTAGAGCATTATGCTTCTGAAATTGTGTTTCTTTTGTTGTTGTTGTTGTTTTGCATGCAACGCACATTATTATCAGCGCCAACCATCAGACTTTGCCCGCCCCTCGAGTTTATCATTAACTAAGTACGAGAGAGAGAGAGAGAGAGAGAGAGAGAGAGAGAGAGAGAGAGAGAGAGAGAGAGAGAGAGAGAGAGAGAGAGAGAGAGAGAGAGAGAGAGAGAGAGAGAGAGAGAGAGAGAGAGAGAGAGAGAGAGAGAGAGAGAGAGAGAGAGACCCATTAATATATTCAAAGAACATATGAGAATCTGAGCTGCAACACATGCTACTCAACACAAATTTTCATTTCCCTTCTTAATTGCAATATACAGTTTATCATTGTCAATGTACCAGCGTGAAACACAACACATGTGATCCTGACACCAGATTTTTCATAGATAGATTTTAGACTGTTCAACTATTTAATCACCATGAATATCATTATATTTCTCTCTTTGCAAAAAACAAGATTTGTAATGTTTGACTTCTGTCAGTGGTGTGTGTGTATCCATGTGCATGTGTTCATGCATGTGTCTGTCGATTAGTGAGTGGACACTGCGTGATCGTGCATGCAGCTTCATTGATCATTACCCACCTCCTGGCTGACACTCTGGACCCATCATGGACTCTGGGAAGGTAAGATCATTCTTACTGCATTCACTACGTTTTATCAAATTAAAAGCTTACCTATTTGATAACTGTTCATTCTGAATCGTGTGAGGAATAATGCAAATATTGCTGTCGCTTTTTTTATGGCCACTAAAGGTTGCATAAACATTTCTGAGACGCTCAGAGGTTTTTATGAGTCAGTGTGTTCTCTGGTTTGCTTCGTCGTTTTGCTCAGGAGGGTGTCATAAATAAATTTCTGATGTGTTTTCCATGAGATTAACATATTTATAGCATATATAAAAAGTACAGCTTATCAAATATTCTTATATAACATAATTTAAACATCCACAAAGCAGCTCTAAATGTGGATAAAGCCCATCTCTGTACTTCTGATCTGTGATTTCACCATGTGAGTCGAGGTGAGCGTCACAGTCGCGTTCTTGCTTATGTGCATGTTAAATTATGTGTCTGTTCATGCATTCATGTTGAATTCAATTCAATTTCAATGGATTACCCTTCACCACCTGCAGCAGCTGACAGGTACGCTGGCCGTGGCCGTGTTCACAGCAGCTCTGGGGTCCCTGCAGTACGGATACAGTCTCGGAGTCATCAACGCACCACAGAAGGTACTGTTCCCTTTAACACAGGCACCGCTCCTGTACTGGGTCAGTCAATCGCCTCCGTTTACTGATATTTGCAGGCAACTGAACCAAATGCTTACTCCAATCTACAGCCATGCTCATGTAACACTTTTCTGCAGCACGGGAGTGAACATAACAATCAGAGAGACCAAATATCTACAAAAGCAACTTTTCCTCCAGTTTCCCTGTGTATTGATCTGAGCGTCATTGGTCCCTGCAGTGTGGATTACATCTCTGTCCGTGTGGAGGGACCTTGGGAGGGAAGCCCTATAGCAGGCAAAAGATAGACAAACAACCAAAGCAGTAGGTTGTTGTATTCATGCACATCACCTGAGCTTTGCAGGTGATGATGTCGAGACCTTTTTTGCTTGGAAAATATGTCAATGTGTGGTAGTTGCTGGCAGGTATGACCAGGTTAAGAGCCATAGTTTAAAGAAGGAGCATTGGCCTGTAAATCCCAGTGATTGGTTGTGCAAATAGAGCTTGTATAAGGTGTCCCATTACACTAAGTTCTGATCTGCACCTATAACGATGTCCCGGTGCAGTGTTAAGTGTTACAGAGCTAACAGTAAACAAGGAATGACTTTAATGTGCACCTTACTGAATCAGGAATCATGCATGGATGTTGGACATTTAATTGGCGCCTCTGTGTAAATTTATGGCCCCTGATTTATAAAAAATCCCAGATAAGTCCCTGTAATCAACATGACTTTGGACAGGTTCAGACCTAGGACTGTCAGGACTACAAAACGGATCCATTTACGTATCTGTTGATGAATATTTTGTGCTTGTCTTTTCTTCTCCTGTGTCTCGGTGCACAGCTGTGATTGACATGTCTCTATCATAGGTCATTGAAAAGCATTATGGGCGCTCCCTGGGGGTCTGGACAGAGGGGGCCTCTGTGCTTCCAGAGAACAGCACAGAAGAAGAGGTGGGAAACCACCCTACTGTAGTCATTTACTGGTCCCTGTCGGTGGCAATCTTCTCCATCGGCGGCATGTTATCGTCCTTCCTGGTAGGATTTGTGGGAGACCTGAAAGGGAGGTGAGAAAGGAAGGATGAAACAATGAGAGACTGTACAGGAATGAAAAGAGTAAGGAGAGACGGAGGCAAACGTTAGTGGGAGAACATTGACAAAGTTGAAGATAAACCAGGATCAATGTGGAATCATGCCACAGCACACATGCCCATATCCATCTTTTTTTATTCAGTGCATCTCACTCTGCCAACGTTGTGTCTCTCTGTCTTTCAGGGTGAAAGGCATGCTAATGGTCAATGTTCTGGCTGTGGCTGCTGGTCTGCTGATGGGTCTGTGCCGGATGTGGAAACCTCACATTATGGTCATCTCAGGCCGTGCTGTTATGGGCTTTTACTGTGGTACAGTGAAACATATACTACAACCTTCAACGAATACTCACGTGAATTCATTGGAAATCCCAGTGTTTATGGATTATACACTATAGAAGAGGCAAGTTGTCCTCATTATCACCAGGGTTATTTCCTTGAAAGCGTAGAGTAGAGCAGACTGGAGTAGAGCAGACTGGAGTAGAGCAGACTGGAGTAGAGCAGACTGGAGTAGAGCAGACTGGAGTAGAGCAGACTAGAAAGCCTTAATTATCATTGTACAAAAGAAAGCAGTAAAACGAAATTAGAGCTGCTACTTCTCAAAGGTTCAGCATGTAGAATTCAGTGACATCTAGTGGTGAAGTTGCCGGTTGCAGCTGAACACCCCTCACCTCACCCTCCCCTTCCAAACATGATAGTTAACCTGTGGTAGCCTTCAGTTGTCATAAAAACTCAAAAGGTCTTTAGTTTGTCCAGTCTGGGCCACTGTAAAAAAAACATGACTGCTTCCATAGAGAGGACCCGCTCCTGATGTAAATATAAAGTATTTAAATATAGGGTCCAGTCTAGAGTAAAGAAAACAACAATTTAGATGAAACACACTAGTGAAAACATCACTAGGATTATTTTATATTCAATTTCTGCCAACGGACCCCTTTCACCTAAATCTTACACACTGGACCTTTAAAACATTGTATATTTATAATTAAGGAAACAAGTTTAAAATATAAAAAAGACAAAAAACAATAAATATGAGACTGATAGATATTGAGTGGCCACGCATTTGTTATAGCACAAAATGGATATTACACTTATAAATGAAGTTGATGGTGATGATGGCCCAGGGACAGAAACTGCTCTTGAGTCTATTTGTTTGAGTTTTGATGCAGTAAAGGGAAGTCCAGAGAACCTTTCATGATGGAGGACGGGAAAGGTCTATTATTAGTTTCCAGAGATGGACACGTCTTCCAGAGAGGGCAGAGAGCAGCCGATGACTTCTGCTGCAGTTTTGATCACATACTGCAGAGCTCCCCTATCTCTCAAAGTGGTCAACAGTTGTCAAAACCCCAAGGCTAACCCTGACCTGCCTATTTATTTTGAAAATGACTTCACGGATCGTGGCTTTTGCGAAAGAACCCATTACTCGCTAACTAAACTATCGACCGGCACATTTTGGCACTGAACAAGGCGCCGCGCTGTGTGTAGTGTTCGTTAAATTTTGCTCAGCTCCTGATGTGTGTTTCAGGGTTGACATCTGGACTGGTGCCTATGTACATTGGAGAGATTGCACCCAAGGCCTACAGAGGGGCTCTGGGAACGTTACACCAGCTGGCTATTGTCATCGGTATCCTAATCAGCCAGGTGAGCTGCTCTCACACATGCACTGCAGTCAGCAACATACTTGCTTGACAACACATCAGACATGTTTAAAGTGTGTGTGTGTGTGTGTGTGTGTGTGTGTGTGTGTGTGTGTGTGTGTGTGTGTGTGTGTGTGTGTGTGTGTGTGTGTGTGTGTGTAGGTTGCAGGCTTGGACTTTGTGCTTGGTAACGATGATATGTGGCCCTTGTTGCTCGGCCTGTCTGGAGCTCCGGCAGTATTACAGACCCTGCTGCTGCCTCTGTGCCCCGAGAGCCCGCGCTACCTCTACATTCAGCTGGGCAAAGAGCAAGAGGCTCGGACAAGTAAGAAGTGCACACAGTCATCACTTTCACGTGTGTGGTGCTCACTTGTCAAACACTAGCATATAGAAACATAGAGGCTGTGTCCAAAATCGTTCACTAACCACTATATAGTGAGTTCACCATTTTGTAGTGGTGTCCGGATGTTTAGTGAAGTTTTTTATACCCTATGTGGCGCACTCATTGTTTCCCACAGTGCATCGGGAAAAGTAGTGCACGACCGATGGTTACAAACCGAGCAATATACCATCATGCATTGCGCTCGCGGCTGGGAGGAGCGAGATCAGCAGGAACATCCCGACCTGTCGTATAAATGTAAATACTGTAGAAGCAGAGCAGAGCAACACGGCACAAAGTGCGGGAAAAAACGTTTATTTCTACGTTTAAAGGTGATAATTCAATGTTGTTGTTTTTTTAACCTTAAAGTATTAATACTAAGTGTAAAATAAACGTTTAGAATTTACTGTGGAATAATCTAATAGAGAGAATAAGCTGAGTAGTGTCTGAAAGCGTTTTTCATTTTTCTTTTCCCGATGAGCTCACTTTATGATCCTCTATTTAGTAGTAACTTTATACTGAAGAAGGGAAAAGTGAGTGAGTGATTTCAGACACAGCAATACAGTATGTAGGCTTCACAGGATCCTCCATACCACTGTCATGTCTGTTTGTTAAATGTACGACCACAGCCCAGGTCAAATAAAGACGGACGACATGACTGCTCCCTTAAAAGTGAAGCCAAAGCATCTCGATTGCCCCCTGGTGGCTGGCTGCAGTAAATGTTAGTGGACACTTGAGACGAAGTAAGCAGTCAAAATACACTAAGCATGTGTATCGGCCGGGCTTCTCTACCGCGGCTCCATTCCCCAGTTGCGATGCTTTGCAGACTCAAGCTCCAAATGACATCACTGGCACAAAATGGCAGCATTCGTATCTGGAATATTTTGGCCTCAATTCTTGATAATGGGAGCAAGTGGAGATGCATCGTCAGTCTCTTTATAGAATCTATGGGCACAACACAAATTTGTGGGAAAATATAAAAATATGTCAAATCAATGTTTAACCATCTACAAAATGTCTTGGCTGCCAACAACTCTGCCACTTTTATTGAATATACAAACCAGACAATACATAATATGTTGATTAGTAAAGTTGTTTTCTCTATATTTGCATGTGTTCTCTTAATTTGCAGTATATTTAGCATGAATACTTTTACTGCAGTACATTTTTGAATATGCAAAGCCTTTGTTAATTTCTTAGCATTGGAGCACAGGTTTCTCTTACAGTGCTGCAACTTTTATTAAAGTAAAGGGAAAACCATTGCAAATAAGTCATTTGTAAAGGCTCTTGTGTCCCATCGCTGTGTTTGGTTGCAGGTCTGTGTCGTCTGAGGGGGCCGTATGACACAACGTCTGATCTGGAGGAAATGCGGAGAGAGAAAGAGGAGGCAGACAAGGAGGCCCGGGTCTCTCTCCTCTCTTTGGTGGGTCTCCACAGAAGAAGGAGGCCATCTGAGACATATCATTACAACTGACTAAATATTTTTACTTAAACTTAAATAATGAAGAAAACTGCGGATCAGATTTTTTACATTTAAAATATCTTTTCTTTCTCTATGTTTGAATCTGAGCTACTAGCGCTGTCATGTTAATCGTCCTTAGCCCAATGTCAGATTCCTTCTAATGGCAGAAACAGATATCCTCTGAAGTATCCACATTAATGAGCAACCAATGTACACTGACAGTTAATGTTAAATCATTCATTAGATAAATGATGAAGTAACTTCTTTGGTTTTATAGGTAATGAATTAATGAGAAATACACTTTCTGTCACACCCTATAAAAGATGTGGTTGTTTCTCTCAAGAGTCTAAACAATTTCTGCACTCTTGAATCAAATATGCATTTCCTGTATAACAGCAGACAATGAGCTATAAACTAAAATAAACAAAAGCGTACATGTGCCGTACGATGACAATACTTTGCTGTTGTGCTTTCCCTCGTAGATCCGCTCTTCTGTCTACAGGCAGCAGCTGATTGTTGCCCTCATGATGCATCTCTCCCAACAGCTTTCTGGCATCAACGCTGTGAGTAGCTGATTCCTTTCACCTCTTCCTCATTCATTTGCTGATCAATTTGGGTTATTACTTAAAAAACGCTTGCATGCTTTAATGTCCAGACAACACATCCCTTTCCTCAAGCTGTCCATTGCTGCTGCTCCTCTTTTCAGCCTCTGTCTGAAACACTTCTTCTTTTAGCTTCTGTCTCTTGTGTTGTGATTGGCCAACCGGTTCCAGTATGTCTAGAAAATGTCAGCCTCCGCTCTCTCACTTTAACTGGCTCAATCAGGAGGCATGCCAGACTGGCCGCTCTGCGTACATTGTGCGAATATGTGCCATCGTGTTTCGAGAGTTTAATGTGGGGGGAGAGGAGCTCCTTTCCCCACACTCTAAAGGAAAGAGAAACTAACATGTGAGAGCATATACTCTTAGTGCAATCTCAGTTGCAACAAGGGCAAACATGGCTGAATGTTTTACTTGTCCATCAGCCTTTAATTGTTCCAGTTTCTTTTTTTTTTCTTAAAATGTTATCCTTGTTTTGTCTTCAAGATCTTTTATTACTCTACGGCCATCTTTGCTCAGGCTGGTGTCAGTCAGCCAGTCTATGCCACTATAGGAGTTGGGGTCATCAACACAGTCTTCACGATGGTGTCTGTGAGTAGCTGCAGATGCAAAACACAAAAACACACTAACGCATGTGGAGGTTATACATTTACATATGATTGTATTTCATCTACACACATACCCTTAACACATACATAGAGAGATAAACATTGTATTGTGTCCCAGGTTGCGCTGGTGGACAGGGCGGGTCGACGCAGTCTGACGATCGTCGGTCTGGGAGGAATGTGCTGCTGTGCAGTGGCCATGACCGTGGGCCTCGCACTCCAGGTTTGTTCAACCAGGTCTCAGAGCTGTAACTTGAGCTGAGCCTCCATCCAATTATGGGGTTGCCCCTGCAATTTCAGTTTGTTGAGCAGCTGTGCTGTTTCTGAATGTTGCTTTCGCCGTGACAGCCGAGAGGCAAGTATGTGAATAAGCTGTGTGTAAGTTTTCAATACGAGAATTAAAGGTAGGTTTAACAAAATAATCTACTTATAGACCATATTCACATTTCCATAACTTTTCAGCAACAGAAAAGACAATGGAAAGTTAAAATATGGAGGTATATGAGTCAAGGTAAAACATATTTGACAGCTCATTAGTTACCATTAGACATCAGCTAACATTAGCTAACCACTTTTTAGCCATAAGGGCTGTTTTTACAAAGAAATATCAAAGCACATCCATTATTTCAAGGTTCAGTGTGTAGAATTTAGTGACATCTAGTGGTGAGGTTTGCATGTTACAAAACTGTGGCCATTTTAGGTTTCCCTTTAAAGTAGTAAGACACAAAGTTTTACTGAATTACTCTTCCTTTCAGAATCAATTCATCTGGATGAGCTACGTCAGCATGTCCGCCATCTTCCTCTTTGTGAGTTTCTTTGAAATCGGTCCTGGTCCGATTCCATGGTTCATCGTGGCTGAGCTGTTCAGTCAGGGACCTCGCCCTGCGGCCATCGCTCTCGCTGGCTGCTGCAACTGGACCAGCAACTTCATCATAGGCATGACCTTCCCCTATATACAGGTAGGCAGAGGGGACACACACAGAAACGAGCACCGAAGTTTCTGTCCTTCAGACCAACTTTTTCCACCCGACTCGTCTTTTGATCTTCTTATTTTCATGTTTTCAGGTTTGGCTCGGTTGCTACGTGTTTATCCTGTTTGCTGTGCTGCTTTTCGGTTTCACCGTGTTTACTTATCTCCGGGTCCCTGAGACCAAAGGAAAAACCTTCGAGGAGATTGCTGCCGTCTTCCAGAAGGGACGGAAAAAGCCAGAACAGATTCCCAAAGATGATGCTGAACTGCAGCAGCTCAAAACATCCACGGATGCCTAAACCAACTGTGTGTCAGTATTTCTAGTGTGTTTATTCTGACAGTATTAGCATGATATCTATTCAGATAAGTTTGTTTACACAGGAGAAGATGACACATTTTCATTACATTAATACAAGAACTACACAAAAAGCAGTGCAATGAAAAATGTGTTAGCGGTGTATGGAGTGGTTCATCTCTCGTAGCAGGGGTCACTCCTATTTTCAAACTCACAGGTTAAGCTACAGGATTTTAGTGCTTTGGGTCATTTCGACCACCATCATTGCATCATCTTAGGCCAAAGCATGGAGAGGTTTTTATAACATGAGCTCTAAAACCTAATGTATGTATGTTTTCCACTAGAACTATGCATATGGAATGAATTGAGATGGGAAATGAAACTGGATGATGATGATGATGATGATCAAGAGACAGCACATTTTTACTCTATTATAACTTAAAGGTTGGACATATTCAAACAAGATTTTTAGACGTTAGCATACCAGCTAAACAAGGATATATTAGAGTGATTGGCATCCTGAGCAGAGAAGTAACATCCCCCTCTGTGTGTGTAGATATCCCAGTGTCTCTGTTCTGTTTGTGTTGTCGTTTCTGGTGTGCGTTTTATGTAAATTACAACTTCTGACCCCATCAAATAATGTATTTTGCTCATTGTAAGTTGAACGTTGAATCATTGCATGTCTGTATGTACATGTATGTATGTGTGTATGAGTTGGGATGTGTTCACCTGCTGATGGGGGGAAGTTGAGGTCACATTAAATCTGAGTTTAAGTCTTTTATGTTTGATTATGTCTTTTGTGGAACTTCTTCAGAAACCAACTGAGACTGAACATTTTAAAGATCCAGTGTGTAGAATTTAGGCAGAAATCAAATATAATGTGTGTGACAAAGCTTTCATCAGTCTAATATCAACTGAGGCTGAGAGTTGTTATGAATGAGCCCTTTTCCTCTACATCTGGAGCAAGTCCTTTTCCACGGTCTGTTGTTGCACCACCATGTTCCTACGGTGGCCCGGAATGGAAAAAACACTGTCTAAAGAAAGCCTTTCCCATGTTGATGTTATCTGAAGCACCATTTGATTCTCTCACATGCTTTGAAGGAGAGGGGGGAGAGGTATTCAACTTCACCACTAGATGCCACTAAATCCCTCAAACGAACTATAGGAGTCAACAGTTAAACTCACAAAACAACAGATATTTCAGTAGATTTAGGAAATTCAATGAAATAAAGCAGTTGACATTTTTGAGGGAAATAAAACGTATAAAACAACTATTAATGTTACAATTTTGGAGTTGAGTTATAAGGAAATAAATATACAAATGTTTTTATCGATCCTGTTTTTAAGACATATTTCTTCATAGCGACTGGGTTTTAAAGACCAAACCAGGTGACTCCCCCCAGACTCCTCTCTTTGCCCGAGGACGCAGCCCCTCCTCCACAGCCCAAAGAAATGCTTCGGGACTTATTTAAGACTAATTACAAACTGGCTCTGTCCGCCCTACCCAGTCAACGCTGCATATTAGCCCCGAGCTAAACCGTCATGAGTTAACACAATCCTGGAAACACAGGGAACTTGCAGGAGGCCTACTTTTGCTCAAGGCACAGTTTTTAACACTTTAAATGAGTTACACTATTATTTAGCGTCATTGCAGTTGTCTTATACATTTAATCGTATTTATTGCACCCATTTGTATTTCTGTTTTTAAGCGGCTAACCTAATGGACGTGTTGGAATGAATGACCTGTGTTTGTCATGTGCCTTTTTTTGACCCCACCCTCTGCTTTGTTTTCTATTCATCTAGAAAACAGTTTTCTATTCATCTCCACGTGACAAGTAGTCCCACTAATTAACACAAAATATAGTTAATGTATCAAAATTGCAATGGTTGGCTACTTTATAAAAATATAGTGTTATATTATTCTAATATATTATTCTTGTATTTATATTCATATTATTTTTACTGCTGAATGTAAGGTGCATTTAATTTACAATACAAAAGGCACCATTAGATTAGATAAGATAAGATAATATTTTTTTTTTTATCTCCATGGGGGAAGTTCTGGTATTACACCAGCCCAAGTACATAATGAATACAGGTAAAAAGAATATAATTAAAATAGGAAGGAATAAGATTGAATTATGAACCACAATTACACTACAAAATAAAAGTAGTGCGCAAAAAATTATGCAGTCAGTACATCCACTGTGTGTCTGAGAAACCATCTCAAAGTGGCGTAGTGATGATGATCAAGGTATTATTATTATTAAATTATTATTATGATGACTATTCTGTTGAACTGTAGTGCACTCATAACGCAATGAATCATATTGCTGCACTGTTTATTGAATAATATTATTATTATCTTGCAGGTAGTTATTGTTTTTCGATGTTTGGTCACCATCAGATGTCAAGCGGGGTTAAGTATAGTTATTATGAAAATTTAAATTCTCAAGTAACATATATGAGTGATTCCAAGTACATGTACTCAGTTGCACGTGCCCAATAACTTATTGTTCTTTCTACTTATGTATATTGTTTTCTACTTATATATATATATATATATATTGCTGTTTTTATGTCCGATGCACCAACCACACCAAGTCAATTTCCTGTATGTGAAAATATACTTGGCCAATAAAAGAATTCCGATTCTAACTGTGATTCTGATTACTTTGATTGTTTACAGTTGTGTATCGGATGTGTACAGATGTGTAACAGCTGTGTGCGGATGTGTGCCTGCCGATCGTCCGTCCTCCTCCCCGTCCTCCTCCTCCCCCATACCACCACCACCACCGCCACCCAGCTCTGTCACCGGAGCCCGTACCTGCCCTCTCCGCTCCCCCTGCGCTACATAAGCTCCACGCATGCGAAGTGACGCTCCCTTCATTTGAGCGTAAGCAGCACAAAGGTAAGAGCAACTCTGACTTCTTCTCCCGGCCACAGTTCTAGCTAGCACCGGGCGATCGGGCTCTTCCGGGGTTGTTCTAGTAGCCGCCGAGCTAACCCGCGACGCCCGCCAGCGAGGCTTTGTTTCGTCGCCCCGTGGGTTCGTGGATTGTAACTTGTACGTACGCGACGTGAGAGAAGTTAGCGCGGCGCGGTGGCTAACGCTAGCAGCCATGTCGGCGCATATGGGTGTGGGTCGTGTTTTTTAAGCTAGCTAGCTAACTTGGCTAACGACGGGGAATACACGAGGTGGAACCCGAAGCTAACCGACTGTTTTTCCTTTTTTTGGTACGCGCTCCTGTGGCCCAGCTGCCACGTAACACGGCTACTTAACGGTGTTCGCTAGCGCTTTAGCCCCAAGCTAGCCACTTATTTGCGGCTAATTTCCGCTAATGTTTAGAGCACTTTGTGGGGGTGGTGAACCAGTTGAGGCTGCTAACGTGTTAAAGCACGTAGGTCGCAGTTCGAGGGGAATTAATGAGTTGGTTTTTTTTGTGGTTTTTTTTTTTTCAAATCTCGTATTAGCATTAGCTGGAAGAGAAGCACTTTAACACGGAGCGGGGCAATAAATGGTGAACTTTGAAGCCGCCATCTCTATATGTGTTTTAAGCTCTTAAAGCCCGAGCACCGTCTGACGGATCGAGGGTGACCACGTAGACACTTCTCTCCCCCCAGGATCCAATGTCCTCCGCTCGAAGGGGGACAACACATTAGAGGAATCAACAACGCTGAGCGCTAAGTGTCGAGTCACCACTTGGTCTCTCATCGGGTCTCTGGTGGAGAGATGGGGCACCATTCTTTCTAAAAAGATAACCCCCCCCAATGTTGATGATTCTTGAGGTGCTGTTTTTGCACATGCATCCAAAATCTCCCTGGGGTTGGGATCTGGTAGCCATAGCACACAATTCCACCGATTTTCTCGCCTCCCGTGCCTTCCTGATTCTAGAATAGCTAATTTCCCCATTGTAATTCATCTCCCGTCTGTTTTTCTAACATCTGTTGTGTGGGAGTACGAGTTGTGTTCTGCGTCTTATATTTTGTCCCGTGTTGTTCCTGTTCACAGCACAGCCTGTTGACCACCATGGCGGATGAGGATTTCCACTGCGGACACTCAGGGGCTTCTACTACATTCCCCGTGCAGTGTTCTACACTGAGGAAGAATGGATTTGTCATGATTAAAGAGCGTCCCTGCAAGATCGTTGAGATGAGTACCTCCAAGACTGGCAAGCATGGGCACGCCAAGGTAAAAGCATCCTGTGCATCATTTTTGGAATGCCACGCTTAAAGGGAAAGTTCAACCAGAAATGAAAATTCACTATCTACTCACCACTGGGCCGATGGAGCGTTGGGTGAAGTGTTTGAGTCCAAAAAACACTTAAGGAGTCTTAGGGGTAAACGGTGTTGCAGCAGAATCCAATACTAGTGACCAAAGATTCATATGTAATATAACAAAAACAAAAAACATAGCACGCGTCCACACTGCTCGTGGGGAGTCATCCAAGTGTCAGCAAACCCGACATTCATATTCCACTCGAAACGGCGTCATTTACACCATGTTTTAAGCCTAAAAGTCCACCAGAAGTGGCTAAGCTAACGGACGTTAGCATTACCGTCGGTCTGTGTCTGTGCTCGGAGCAGCCGGTCAGTGACTTTGTTGAAGAACAGTGGAAACGCAGAGTTTCCTCTATGATCCACAGCTGCTCAAGTATCAGAAGGCCCCGGCATTTATGTTCGACTCGAAACAAGGTTATTTACAATGAGTTTTAGGCCTAAATGTCCGCTGATATCTTTCGAACAGTGTACAAAAAGATACTGTACAGTGATTTAGAGGAGATTAAAAAAATATCGATCATGTATCGTGATATCTGTTTTAGGCCGTATCGCCCAGCCCTACCTGAAACTCCTACAGTGTTTTGTGGGCTCAAACACTTCACCCACCCCTTCATCGGCATAGTGGTGAGTAGATAATGAGTGCATTTTCATTTCTGGGTGAACTATCCCTTTAAGGCATTTTAGGGAATTAGTTTGATCTTTCCCAGTTTAACAAGTGACCCCCGATGCTTGCTTGGCCCGAGGCTGAATCTTATTGGTTGTGGTATTTTCACAGGTTCACCTTGTTGGACTTGACATCTTTACTCAGAAGAAGTGTGAAGATCTCTGCCCATCTACCCATAACTTGGATGTCCCACATGTATTAAGGAAGGAGTACGAGGTAAGATGTCCTTGTCTGAGCTCTTGTTGTAACTGAGGGGCCTCGGGGGGAGGGAGGAGGTGTAAGTGGCATTTGTAATGAATGCAGGGATCTCGTGATCATTTTTAAACAAGTCTGCTCATCAATGTTGGTTGTTTTGACATTTAAACCACTAGTCTATCCACTGAAGTCGTTGCTAAATCATTTGCTAAAACTTAAAATCATGGAAAAGGTGTGACATGAGAAGTGCTATATTGTTAGCTCAATAGGTGTGTCAGATCTGAGATGTGTCCTCAGAAGTTGTAGGGTTGCTTTAAACTAGTTGAACAGGTTTTAGGCTCCTGCCAGATTTTCGGATCCATATTCCAGAGAAACCCAAGTAAACAGTAGCTTGTATTTATGATTCTCGTTATGCTTAGCTTTTTTTTTTTAAAGTGGATACCTACTGTTAACTGAACTTTGAGTAATGTGGCAAAATTCTTGTAAATATAAAATGTCCTTAGTGTACTTCCACAAAACTCATGAGCTCATCGAATGGAGCTTGTCTGTCCAGCAGCATTGATTAGAACAAAAATTACGTAAGCGGTTTTCTAACATTAACTGGAAAATGTCCAGAACATTAGGTCTGGACATTTTGTCTCTCCATATGAAGTATGCAGCAGTAGATTGTTTGGGTCAGATGTGTTCACAGGAACATTCGGGTGGCGTCTGGGTAGCGCTTGCATGAGGCAGGACATGATGTATAAATTTGCTGCGGTAAATAGTGTTCTTGTTTACAGCACAGTTACGCAGGTATCAGCCCAAACACTCTTAAATCCAGTGTCTCTCCAAGTTGACATCTTTGTTGCCAACTTCTATGTGACTTCATGAAACATTTTTTCATTCTGAGATATTTGTGTTTCTGTTGTGTTGGAAACACGCTTATTTGGCCTAGTTGACCAGATTTTTAATTAGAGGTTTTTGATTGTCCTAAGTTATTCTCGGGTCTGCCACTTTCTGTTTAGTATTTAAGGTCCCCAGAGGTCAGGTGATGGAGCTTTTTTTGTATAGCTACTTTACTGGTACTGGTTATTCATTAGTGGTCTCTACTTTTATTTACTTTTTAAACGATGATGTAAATGTTTTAAACGTTTATCCTTGTTTCCCCTTTTCTAATGGCACATTCAGGTTGTCTGTGTCGTGGAAGGTTACTTGACCCTCCTGAATGATAACGGAGAAACTAGAGAGGATCTTAAAGTGCCGGATGGTAAACTGGGCGAAGAAATCACCGAGAGAGTTGACTCGGACGAATCAGTTAGGGTAAGTTTCTGAGGTGAAAAAATGTCTTAATCGAATCCTGTCTGAATCTGTTTAAAAAAACTTTCAAAAGTGGTTTATCCATCTCATCTTGTGGTTTGATACCACCTTAAGGAATGCTGCTAAATTTCGTTGAGCAATGACAATAAAAGGATTCTATTTTACTATGTTTACTGATATTTACCTACAATTTGAGTGTCTCAGTTCTGCAATTAAGCATTAATTAACCATTAATTCATTCATGGTTTTGTGTCTGTGGTGGATTATTGTATACACACACAGTTGGGTTGGTTTACCGTCTGCCTTATACTCCTGCTAGTGTGGCATGATATACTGATACTAGAAAGGTATCGCAATAACCAGCCGTTAACAATCGTTGAGGAGCACTGCTGAACACCACTGTTCCTAATGCATCGGTCACCAACCTTTTCAAGCCCACGATCCCTTTTTAATTCAAATGTAAGCAGAGGTCTAACACCCTGATATCTTCTTTAAAAAAAAAACACTTAGGAGGGTCATATTTATTATTTTTGCAATCAGTTAAAGGCTCAATGTACAAGCATTTAACTTTATCTACTCAATGCACAATATTCACATTAATATTGATTCATATTTACAGCATCTGTCCAATGCACAATATTTAGCTTCTCAGTTCAACCATATGTTCTGCAGAGGAGCTGCTTCAGCGGCACAATGTTTTTACACAGGCTTTGTCTTGAATATGGCCAGAAATATGACTTTACTTGTATAAAGGTATAGTCCTGTGTACACAAATACACAAAGTGTGAGGTAACTTCCATATTAATGTGTTTTTGCTTCAAAACGAAATGTACACACAAGCGTTAAAGCTTTGTATCAGTCCCAATCCCCGTCCTAACTTGTCCACCTGAAAGCCCATTTCAAGTGACCTTTCACATACACTGCGTGCCAGTGTAAACAGGAAGCAGATTCTCCTCTGCTGTTGCTTACCTACCTAAAAGAAAAAATACTTTGAACGAGAAATGACAATTGTGAAAAGGAAGTTAGAGGATTGAGAACACACAATGAACGATGAGAAATTTAAAAGACAGCACTGCAGGTAGTCAAGTCATGACTGAGAACCAATCAAGAAGTAAATGTTGGTGACTGATTCATTGTTTTTGCCTGTCCTACTACAACAAAGCCCAGAGGTTTTCAAACTAAGTTGGCGCCAGCTGCATTTCCAAGCCTCTGTTTATGGCGCTTGAAAATTCTGGAGTAGTTAAACATGGTGTAAAGTAAAATGAGACCTTTTTTAAATAATGCTGTACAGATGGAAACAAAATATCAAGCTAATTTATCAAGCTGCGCTGGCTAAGTTAATAGCACATTTTATTCCACACCACCTTTCTAAACACCCAAAGGCACCTTACAATACGTCATAATTAATTGACAAAATAATACCAGACAAATGATTTAAGTTGACTATGGATTTTAAGTCGGATTTACCATGACTCTAAAACTAATCTTTGTCTTTCCTTCCTTTTCAGGTCACTGTGTTAGAAGCTATTGGTGAAGAGCATGTCATCTCCTATAAGAACACAAAATAAGTAAAGTACAAAGCTGGAGACCTTACAGTCTTGTCCTCCATTATGGTTTTCAAGCCTCACCAAAGCTATTGGCCTTCACCCCTCCACCAGTTTCTCTGCTGGTCAATTTAAAATCCAGATTCCTGGACTGGCTCTGCTTCTTCAGCTGCACCTCAGGCCTGGGGCAGCCTGACACTCTCTACAATCAATGAAGTTTTCCTCCCTTAGCCATCACAGCTTAATTTTGTGGGTATTGATATTACTCCAGGTATTCTTTGCAACATCCCAGTAATTAGTAACATTCCTTTTTTATAGTCTCTGTGATATGCTTTTGTCCCACTGTGTGCATTCCATCAAATCGTTCTTTCATTTTTGAGTTGCCTGTAAACATGTATTTCAAGTCTCCTTTACAGTTTAGCTACTGCACCTTGTGTTTAACTAAAATTCCCCCTTAAGTGATTTTTATTTCTGCTGACATTAAATTTTAAGCAAGCTCCAGATCTTCTCTGTGCACATGTCAGAAAACCCCAAAATACAACTTTTTGTATTGTCTTTCTGCCCTCTGACAATTAATACATGCAAACTACAAATTACTTCTGCGGTTATACATTTCTGTAAGCGGAATAATTTTATTTCCTCTTGTGGGCAAGTTTTCAACTGCATCTAGCTGCGTCTCAGTAAAATTGTCCTTTTCCAGCAGGGAAATGTCTCAGCTGAGGGTTTTTGGGTGGGGCCATTTTCTCAAAAGCACTTTGAAACCATTTCTTTTCACTTGAGGCCTTTTTATGAGCTGACTGTTGTATAGAAGCTGATTTTGAATGAACAAGTCACTGAAGACCTTTACTACTCTACAACTTTGTTGGAAGTTCAGTTTCAATCATTACATTATTACAGTTCTAAAGATATTGACACTTCCTGGCACAAAATGGTGGAAACAAGAAACTGTTAAGTCTTGTATGATAGCTCTAAATCTAGGTGGTTGATATCTTGCAGTTTATCCATGTCTTGTGATTGGAGACATCGGTGCCCAAAAACAGAAAAGATTGGTGTTGGCATTGAGCTATATCCTGAGTGTTGGAGTAAGATAGTTGTCGAAAGCAAATTTGGGGGTGGTTGCATTTAATGGGATTTTAAGCATTTTGTGCAGTCTACACTCTGAAAGGGTTTGCAGCTCAAATGGAGGATGATTCTCCGGGTTCACATCCACACAGAATAACATTTGTGTAAACATTGATAATGGCAAGAAGTCAATGTGTTCCCATGCAGTGGGTTGACCTGGTCATCAGGTCATCTGTTTTCTCCCTTACCGTCTAGAATACAAGTAAATTTAAACTAAATGGAATATTTTAAGTGTGTTAGCAATATATTTGCAGTTTGAAATTCACATACCTGCTGTCCTTTTTTTTAAAATGACTTATTTTGACCTGATTTCAGTGCAGGTTTAGTTTGACATTCAGTTACAAGGATTAATAATTGAATTGCATTGATTTTCAACTGTCTGCACTTCTGTCTCAGCAAAACCCTTCTCAAGTTTTTCGTTCAAGTGATGAACCCGTGCTCTTGAAAAAAAATCCTGATAGCAATTTAGTTAAATGTATGCATGGTCAAGAAATCTGATTTCTCCAGCAGAAATCCCTTAATGGGGGGGGGGTTAATGAAGTGTTTACATGTCAATAATGAAACGTCTCGAACCACACTGTGGTATTGACATTGGAAAGTGTTCTGTTTTAGCTTTCAAGGTCTCCTTAGTGCAACGGCAGCAGGTCTGTTGTTTTTTTGTTCTGACCTCAGTCCACCTGAAGTACTTTTTTACTTCTGTCAAGACACCAAAGGTATCCACTGGGTTTTGTTTTGTGTATTAAGCCGTCTGTTCATTTCCTCCTCCCTCCGTTCTTGTTCAGTGTCAGTTGTCTTTCCCTGACTTATCATCTTAGGAGCTGTTACAACAGTGGCTTCCATTTCTGGCTGTCACCTACCTGACCATCTAGATTATGACCTGTGGTACCAAATGGCACAGCAGCAGTACACTGCACCTGCAGATAACAAAAGGTGGTAGCCACGCAACATTTCAAGTTTGATAAGTCATATCTACAAGCAGGAGGAATTGTTTGACAAGCGAATGACCACTCTGGAGTCAGGAGTACAGTAGAAACTTTATATCGCATTGCTCCCTGCAGGCTGTTTTGTATCTGTTGGCTAATTGGGTCTCGTTTTGTGGCAAATGGGTGGACATGCAAAGACGACTACAAGTCCACTACAGCTTCAGGCCACAGGCGCGTCATCGTGACTATATCATTCTCAGGGAGAAGAATGTGTGGGGGAAACCAAACCGGATCATATGCAAATTGCAGGAAATGCAGAGTATGTGGCAGTAAAAGCTGGATAAAAGTTGAGCAAGTTTTTCGCATTTAGCCAACACACCGTGGCATTGTGTTGAGTCCATTATTTTGGTTATAACCATTTGAAAACCAGATTGTTTTTACTCTACTCGCTCCTTTTTAAATGCATGTGATTTTCAAGATGATACTAATATGTAATCAGCAGTGAGGCGTAATATTTGCCCACCATCTCTACATCTGTAACAGAAGACAAGTCTTCCTTAAGCCATATTCTAGCCCTGTTACATTTGTTTATAACCAAGGTCAGATGCAGGAAAATGGACTTGATTCTCACCCGCAGTTCTCTCTCTGGCCTCTGATATGTAGCACTCAATTCCCACCACACATCTCATTAATGATCCTCTTACCTTTTCGCTTAAAGGCGTCTCCCACACAGACTATTAGGACTGACCTCTGATTCCACTTAAGACAATGTTTACACTATAAAGGGAGACCACCCCAACCTTGTTGGCTTCACATGCTGATCTAGGATCCAGGTCTGCAAGGGACACAACTACAGTTAACATAAAAAAATAAAAGTATGTGTCATGAGGTCAGATTTTCTCAGGGCTTCAAATTGAGTGTTAGGAAATCTGTTACGTTAGTGGTGTCAGTAGTGAGGATCATAAGATTGTTTTCGTCTTTTTTTTTTTTTTTTTTATATTAGAAGCCCATATTTTTCTGTTGGAGTTTGTTAAATTTATCTTTCTTTCCTCTCTGGCACCTGTTGTCAGAGACACTATTTGCTTAACAATTTCTCTATCTTTTTCTCATTACTTCATTATTCTGGTAAGAAACAGTGGCTTATATCTTTTGTTTTAGACCACAGGTACAATGGGAGAGTTGGTCTTGTATTCTCTTTGTTTTCGTTGTGTATTCTGAGGAACGTGGGTGAAGGGTATTTCCCCAGGGTGGTTGTAACGGCTTCTGAGGGGGAAACTGACTTTAAGCCTCTACTGGAACATAAAGATGCAAAGACTTCTCTTCTCTATTCTAACAAATGTATTGCTGCTGTCTTAATAATCACAACTGTGTGTTTTTATTGTGTAGGCAAAATAAAGTTACTGGCCACGAGACATCAGTTGTTTTCTCATTTAAAGTTTTCTAGGATAACATTTTTTTTGTTTGTTTTCCCCCTCTGGACGCAATAGCAGTTACAATTGCGTTTGCTAAATAAATCATTGCAGGTTGCTCAGTGTTGGTCTGAGAATTGAATGCATGTTTGTGCAGCACCGGAACGAACCAGCAGATGGACAGAAGACCAGAAGAAGGGTGAACTCGGGAGCACACTTCCGTCAAGGCCGAGCAGCAACACACACACACACACACACACACACACACACAAATCATCACAAGTAACATTTAACTGGACTGACATGGTTTGACAACACTAACGAACAATGGGCCTCATTCACAAACTGCGCAAATGCACAAATCTTAAGGGTCGAGTGTGTAAGATTTAGGTGAAACTGAATATAAAAATCATCCTAGTGATGTTTTCACTGGTATGTGTTGTACAAATGTCTGTTTTCTTTACCCTAGGATGGGCCTTTTTTATATCTAAATACTTTATATTTACATCGGGAGCGGGGTCTTCTCTACGGAGGCCGCCATGTTTTTTTTTATACCCCTCACCTCACTCTCCACTTCCAAACATTAAAGAGAACCTGTGGTGTCATTAAAAACTTTTACTCTAACATATTGCACAACTCAATATGCAACGTAAAGCAGGACGGTAAACCTACGTAGCTGAAAACGTGTACGTGTGTACAACAAGGTTACAGGTTACAATACCAAATAGTTTTTTTTACTTAATTATTATGCGTTTGATAAATGACGCTGAATGATGATTATAGGCCGTGGATGATGTTCTCTGCCGCAAAGGCGATCGGTGCACGAATAGTTTGGTCTGCTCGTCGTCTTCACTGATTGGGTGATCAAAGTTCGATTTTAGTGGTTGTGACACCCATGGGCGTGGTCATCAACCCGACGCCGCTTTTTACGCCGTCCAATGAACACAGAAAGCGAAGTATTTAACGCCGCTGTCCCTTGCTAAACATCACGCCATATTTTAACGGCGTTCTTCAGTTCTCGATGGAGAATGATTCTGATTCACAAACGTACGCAAGGGGCTGAACAAAATTGGCTGGTGCGCACGTGTCATGAATCTATCTGGCGTCGATTTTGCGCACACACTTATTTTTGTGCAGAGATTAAGAACAATTTTGCGCACATGCTAGTGAATGAGGCCCGATGAAGGTAAGATATATGTCAAACTTCAACTGCTCAGTAGGTGGCAGCAAAAATACTTTGGAGAGATTGGTCTCTGGCCTAATCCCATTCTACCCCCCCTCCAAAACAAGGGGTAGGGCCAAGGGGTGAAATGGGATAAGGCCTCTGTCTGTCTATCCACTTATTCTATGAATCTCTATATCTCTATTGATATCTCTTGTGGTATCTCTCCTCTCTTATCCCATCTCTCTATCTCTATTTATCTCTCTGTCCCTCAATCCATCCATCTGTCTATCTTGCAGATATTTTCACTGTCTGCTGGAGGAAGTCTTCATCTCCATTACTAACAGGTTTCACACTCTTGCTCTTTCACATGGATGAGACTGTAGACTGTAGACTTGAGTGTTTCACCGTCACCAGCTGAACTCTTTCGAGGTTTGGCCGAGGAGGGATTTGTGGAGATTTTCTTTTTTAACGGGCCATTCCACAGAGCTTCAAACCTGTTTATCCAGACGGAGAAGCTGCTGGACTTCTGGCTGGTGGTCGGAGGAGATGAACCGGTTCAGAGTAATTAGAGTTAGGTATTATGTACCTGTACAGATTAACTGTGTGTCTTCAAACAGCATGACATGGAGAGAGACAGGTAACCAAAGCATTACCGTGCTTTGATTGAACTTTATTTAATGGTGTGTATAAAAAATTAAAGGGAATCCATAGAACGACTTCATTTCCACATGGGGCTGCATTATAACTGTATTTGTTTGAGATCACTGAAAAGTCACTATAACCTATAAGACTTTACAAGTCCTGAGCTATGATACTAAACATAATCGGCTTACATTTCTTATAAATCTCTGTAAACAGTTGTGTGAGACACGACAAGACTTTTACTGTGAAAATCACGTGCCAAATTGCCCTGAGCCTGCTAGTTCCTGGATCAGCCTTCAACTGTGAGTCGCCAAGAAAAAGGAGTTAAAGTGCAGTAAATGCATTATACTTATATTTAATCCAAAATAAAATTTAGCATCAACTCGCAACAGTTGCCCTGAAGTTCAAAATACAAGAGCAACAAGAAAACACAACAACAAAACACTTCAGCATTAACTTTTGATGGAAAATGTGATCAAATGCCCGATCTCATGATGTTAATGAAAGGGATAAATAAAATCCTGGATCTGCCCCAAAATTCAATGGGTTCTTTGACTCATTTTACTTCAGGACTTCAAGACTTTGTCATATGTACAAAAATTGCACAAGAGCAGTCGCTGGCAATGAAATTCTTGGGTCACAGGTTCCCTTCATGGCCAAGCTCAAAAATATTTTAAAACCACACAAGCAAACAATATAAAATAAAACATAGAATATGAACACTAAAATAGAATAAATCTAAAGTAATAAAATATACACATTAAGTATAAATTTGGTATAACAACAGGTAAAAGCCGCGATGGGTATTCACCTTTTTTCGCTGTTGGCGGTGAAAAAGGGTTTTCAACCGTGCACCTGATGTGTCAAAGTTATTCTCTATCATATTGTATGATAGGGCTCGCTTGGTCAATGTAATTAATCCAGAATAAATAACAAATTAACTGAGAAAGAGCAGAGCTGTGGGGGAACTTGAGACACGACAGCCCTGGCGTCATCCGACATACATGACATACCTTTCACACCATCCGACAGACCTGTCGCCGTAACGTCTGAGAAGTATGTGAATGAGCTAATATCCATTATGTAAGTTTTCAATATGAGAATTAATGGTAGGTTTAATAAAAAATTATACGTATAGACCATATTCACAGGTCCCTAACTGATCAGCAACTCAAAAGACATTGAATAGTTAAATGCGGAGCAAGTCTATCAGAGGTTCCCAACAACAGCCGAAAGAAATACAGCTTTTGTAAATTACACTCCGAACTTAAGGAACAGACTGCCGCTAGATATCGGAGAAGCTAGTTCAGTGATTGTCGTTAAAAGAAAATCGAAGGCTTCTGCCTTTAACTAGAGCTTGCATTTGCCCACAAGTGTGCTTTTATCATGTCCTTTCTTTTCTGTTTTTATGTATTTTTCTTATTGAATTTTCTTTTTCTCTTTTTTATTTCCTCGTCTTTTAAATACGATTTTAACATGTGTTTTTTTAAATCAGTTCTGTACTTATTTTGAATTACATTTTAACATTTATATTCATCTATAATGTATGTAAAGCTACATTTCCTGTATGAAAGGTGCGGTACAAATAAAGTTCTTCTTCTTCTTCTTCTTCTTCTTCTTCTTCTTCTTCTTATTAATGTTCATATGTTTAAATCAACACAAATGGTTGTTTCAAGCATGTTGGCATTGGATTTGGCATATAGCATTAGATTTTTGTCTAAGGTGTTTGGATAATTCAGGTTTAAAATGTCTGTCCCATTGCATCACATAAGGGTATCAGACAGGGATGTTAGCAGGGAAGTGGTTGAATGCTAACCTTAGCTGTTGCCTCATGGTAGCTAATGAGACATCAAGATGTGTCATTTAACCTTGAAATATTTGGTCCCATATTGCTCCATGTTATAACTATCAGTTTCTAAAAGGTTAGGGACCATTCCATGGTTCATAGTGGCTGATCTGTTTACTTCAGTTGTTTTTTCCGGTTTGGCTGGGTTACTACGTGTTTATCCTGGTTTTGCTGCTGATCGCCACAGATATGAGCTGTAAACATGTGCAACAAGTTCACCTAAGTTTCATTCCTTAAGTCAAGTCAGGTGTCCCACCTGACTTGACTTAATACGTGTTAATCCTGTGTTTATCCTGTGCGAGACTCTCTCATTATTTCAGGGTGAGCAGCACAAAGGTAAGAGCAACTCTGACTTCGTCTTTTTTATTTGTGTACTTCTTACTACTTAATTTTTCTTCTTCTGATGTTTATTGGCGGTTGGCAAACAACTTATCGGTGCATTACCGCCACTGTCTGGAAAGGAGTGTGAGTCAGAATGGATATGTACCTAAATTGTCTTATACAGTCCTGTGTTTTTTAGAAACCTGAATATTGCCCTATATCCTGCATCACCTCTGTAGTATTTCTCTTATACCAAATGTGAAACTGTTTCTTTGGAGTGAGTTTTTAAGTGTCTGTGTCCGTCTCTTTTATTGTGGACAGACTCAAAATATATGCTCCACTGTTTCCTGCTGATCACAACTGTCACATCTGCCTGTGTCGTGCCTGTTTATTATCTCCAGGGTGCTGTTTGTAGACCTTTATGACCAAACCTCATTCTTGATACTATCACCTCTTCCTTTGTATCGCTGGTGTTTTTTTCTCATTTCACTTAACAATTCTAAAAGCGAACAATTCTGCTTTAGTCTTATTACATAGTAGTATCTACGCTCAGGGACTTTCATATCTAACTCAGATGCCCCAGACAGAGAGAGAGCTAACTTGCGACGAGGTTTGTCGCAAGGTACAAGTTGTGTTCTGCTTCTTATTTTTTGTCATGTATTGTTCCTGTTCACAGCACAGCCTGTTGACCACGATGATGGATGAGGATTTCCACTGCGGACACTCAGGGGCTTCTACTACATTCCCCGTGCAGTGTTTTACACTGAGGATGAATGGATTTGTCATGATTAAAGATCGTCCCTCAAGATTGTTGAGATGAGTACCTCCAAGACTGGCAAGCATGGGCACGCCAAGGTAAAAGCATCCTGTGCATCATTTTTGGAATGCCAAGCTCAAATGGGTAGTTCACCCAGAAATTTACTCATTATCTCTTAAGGAGTCTCAGGGGTAAACAGTGTTGCAGCAGAATCCAATACAATTGAAGATACTAGTGACCAAAGATATGTAATAAAACAACAGAAAGCAGCACTGTATTGGATTCTGCTGCAATGCTGTTTACCCCGAAACTCCTAAAGTGTTTTGTGGGCTCAAACACTTCACCCACCCAAATTAGTTTGATCTTTCCCAGTTTAACGAGTGACCCCCGATGCTTACTTGGCCCGAGGCTGAATCTTATTAGTTGTGGTGTTTTCCCAGTTTCACCTTGTTGGACTTGACATCTTTACTGGGAAAACACATGAAGATATCTTCCCATCTACCCAAAACGTGGATGTCCCACATGTAATTCGGAAGGATTGGCAGGTAAGAGGTCCTTGTCTGAGCTCTTGTTGTAACTGAGGGGCCTCGGGGGGTGGGGTAAGTGTCATTTGTAATGAATGCAGGGATCTTGTGATCATTTTTAAACAAGTCTGCTCATCAATCAAAAAATATCAAGCTAATTTATCAAGCTGCGCTGGCTAAGTTAATAGCACATTTTATTCCACACCACCTTTCTAAACACCCAAAGGCACCTTACAATACGTCATAATTAATTGACAAAATAATACCAGACAAATGATTTAAGTTGACTATGGATTTTAAGTCGGTTTTGCCATGACTCTAAAACTAATCTTTGTCTTTCCTTCCTTTTCAGGTCACTGTGTTAGAAGCTATTGGTGAAGAGCATGTCATCTCCTGTAAGAACATCAAATAAGTAAAGTACAAAGCTGGAGACCTTACAGTCTTGTCCTCCATTATGGTTTTCAAGCCTCACCAAAGCTGTTGGCCTTCACCCCTCTCCACCAGCTGTGTGCTTTTACTGTGTAGGCTAAATACCCCCCCCCCCCCCCCCCCAGTGGACACAATAGCAGTTGCAATAACTGCAACGACGTTTGCTAAATAAATCATTGAAGGTTGCTCAGTGTTCATTTGAGAATTAAATGCACGTTTGTACAACACCGGAACAAACCAGCAGACGGACAGAAGACGAGAGACCAAGGGTGAACTTGAGAGCGGCAGCACCAAACACACACAGAAATCAGAAAAATCACAAAAACATTTAACCGGAATGACATGGTTGGCAACCCTAAGGGACAATGTAGGCAGACATATGTGAAATATTTCACTAAACATGACATTTACATGTTAAAATATGCTATACTTCAACTGCTCAGTAGGTGGCAGCAAAACACTTTTGAGAGATTAGTATCTGTCTGTCTCTCTAACGTCTATCCTCTTATTCTATCTATCTGTATATCTCTATTGCTGTCTCTTGTGATATCTCTCCTCTCTTATCCCATCTCTATATCCCTCAATCCATCCATCTCTGTATCTGTATCTCTATCTCTCCCTCCCTCTATCTCTATATCTCTATTGCTGTCTCTTGTGATATCTCTCCTCTCTTATCCTATCTCTCTATCTCTCTATCTCTCTATCTCTCTATCTCTCCCTCCCTCTACTTGGTATCTCTATTGCTGTCTCTTGTGATATCTATCCTCTCGTATCCCATCTCTGTATCCCTCAGTCCATCCATCCATCTCTCTGTCTCTCTCTTGGATGCATGTGTTTGTCTCTGGAGGGGGGGCGCTCGGGAGTGTTCTTGAAGATCTGTGGATTTACTGAATCCAGATTTTGAAAGCAAAAAAAAAAAAAAACAATGGAGAGAAAGAGGTGTTTTGTCATTCTTTCATGTTCTCAATCCCACAGAGAGGAGCTGTAGGGTAGGTGTCTGTGTGTATGTGTGTGGCATGTGTGACCAAACCAACCATTTGATGGATTGTGGACAACAGAAGTGTTCGTGGCTCAGTGGTGTGGCTGTAGGGATGGTCTATATCTGCCTGAAGGTCGACCCACCTCTTTGGTGTAGATTGAAATAACTACTAGAAAGATTGTCTAGAATTGATGTACAGAGTTTGGTGATCCCCTTGCTTTTGTGTTGATTCAAAATGTGAGATTTTTATCGTCACACAGGTAACAAGTATAATCATGTGTGAAAAGTTTGCAGGGAAGCTCCATAGTAGCATAAATGTCCCACCACCAAGGCCCAATAGTCCCCTTAAATTCAAGCTACACCTAATTTCACATACTCAGATATCAGATCCCTAAATATGCCTGATATTATTCATCAATATCCATGAATTATTTACTGGGAAATCAGTGAAAATGTGATAAAATGCCTGATCTCTAATGGGTTGTTGATTCATGCTACAGCCTTCCACCAAGTTTTGTGGTGATCGCTTCAGACAGACAAACAAACGGGTGAAAACATAACCTCCTTGGTGGAGGCAGTAAAGGACGGAACAACAGGAATAAGATTAATACACAGAATAGAATAAAATCTAATGGTAAAATAAGACAAAATCAGGACAAATAAGACATGGATGGAAGTAAACAGTCAAAGTACAAATCAGATAATTCTCCCCCAGAAAATGATGTTCCTAATTTGAGGTAGTTCTTATCACACTGATGTTTGTTCAAGTGTATTGAATTTTATGAGATAAATTACCTAAATGCGAAATACATACAAATTAAGGCCAGATAATGATGTTGGTAGCAGCCGTGGGCGACTGGAGACATCATCTCCGCTTTCATTTGGGGATTTCATGTTTGACTCACAAGAGCAGGCTGTGGTCAGGATCTGCTCAGTGTCAAAATAGGGGCGAGAATGTGATTAGGAACAGAAGTGCAGGGGAGTTTTCTGCCTTTCGTAGCAGTTATGCGAACAGATGTTTTCATTCGAGAACGGAGCTCACAGCGTGTACTTTCTATTTTAGCTGACAACCTTCTGCACACTTGCACCCCTGGGATGACTCGCATGTCTTTGAAAACGGAAGAACTTCCCTGAACGAATTAGTGAATCACAGGCAAACAGTGACTGGCTGTTTGTTATTGTAGAGTTTGAGGGAATAAAAGATTGTTGTCTGTGGTTCTTCCCTTCCATTTCCTTTTATTGTTTGTATGTTCAGTGGCTGCCCCTCACAAACTGACAGAACATTGTGGTTTATAGGAACCAGTGCTTGTGAGGAAGTATATCAGTGACAGATCTAGGATTTTTCTTAATCAGGGGCAATAAGAAGGGACAATTATATTATGTTATATGTATTATATATATAATAAAATTCCTGTTTCAGTGAGGCGCACATCTAAGTCATTCCTTGTTCACTGTTAGCTCTGTGGCTTTGAGCAAAGACACGCATCATTAAATATATTTTGAAAATTGTTCCATGGTCAAACATTGTGAACTTCAAAAAAATTGTATCAACTAATTGTCATATTTATTGTTAGTATTGTAAGTAAGCCGACATGACAGGGGAACTTTTGGGGCAAATCCGATTTCAGCAGGGGCCAATTATGGAAAACAATGTAAATCATAACATACAGAAACCTAAGTCTTCAGAACTGTGTAATCTAATGTGGATTCTTGAGATTATAGAGGTATAAGCTTCTGGCCAAAACAAACATTATGAACAACGCACACAAAATGGAGTCATATACAATGATGCTAAATACACACACGTACTATAATACATAAATTCTGAATGCCTGTGGAGCCTCTGTTCTCCGGACTGGCCCCGATGATCTGGATGTGTGGTTGAACGTCCAGCCTCTGACAGCGTATGTGTTGATAAGGTTGTGTCCAACATCTGGAGGTTGACTCCAGCAGGAGGTGGAGAGGAGCTGACGGGAGGTGGGCCGGGGGCGGGTCGTTATTCAAACCAGATGAGGACAACTTCTTATAGCGGAGGAAATACAAAAAATAGCTTTCCGTTCATTATTTAATCAAACAGTGATTTTATGTTTTGTCTTTTTCAAACACTTTACCTGCCCAAAACTGATTGAATCTCATCTTAAAATGGCCACAGAGACACAAAATGACCACATCAAGACACAAAGAAAAGCTAAAAGGCCACAAAGAGACACAAACCGAGATAAATGATGCCATTTGTCGAGTCTCTTTCGTTCTGTCAGTCATATGAACGATTATGAGTTAGTTGTTTCTTACAGCTCAGCTCCAGCTCTGGTTGTTGGTGTGTGACGTATGCAGGTCTTAATGTTACACGTTACAAACATTAGGGGTTTATGCAGAAGATACAAGCTGAGAAAAAAACCACAGGATATGATGAATGGAACGGTTTAATATTGACAGCGACGAGGTTTACAGGAAGATGAGATGTTGTAAATCAGCAAGCAGCGTCTGGACTTTTTCCCGCGTTCGTCTTACGACTCGTGCTGGAGTGTTGTGGCAGAGGAGGCTTCTGGGAGGCATCTGGGAGCGGTGGAGGAATGTTGAGGCAATGCTATCGTACTAATAAACAGATGCCTGTCTGCTCTCCTCCCACTCCTTATCGATTTCCAGGACATAGCTGAACCCGCCGGACAGCTGAGAACTCGACGTGTGACGTAATAGGAAGCCACTAGAAACAAACAACACTTGTCAAATGTCTTGGGACCCGACACAACGAGAGTTTATGAATGATGATGTCCGAGAGTTGGTGCGTGTTTCTGTTCAGATACAATCAATTAAACAGAGAAACAGTGGCTGATTCTGTGCTTCAGGCTTTGAGAAGGTAATGGCTCCTGCCCTCTAGTACAAATAAGGAGAAAACGTATGTATTTTTTCTTATTTTAAGAGAGAGCACACATATTAGAACACATACAGGCCTTCTCATCACATTTCATGTCACAATAATGGCGTACGACATAATTTATACATTACGTGTTTAATGAAAGCTTTTTTGTTTGCTGTTATGTAGAAGCAGATCCGTAAAGAATAGAAAAATAAATAAAACTAAGTTAGGTTGTGGTCTGAAGCACTCTGGCTTTTTGAATGTGATATTTATGGATCAGACGGATAAAACCTGAGAGCACCGCTCGTCGATTGAGATTCAGAAACCAAACAGAAAGAAAGGTTTGATCCAGAAATAAAATTAGCTCCTTGTCCTTTAAATAGCCTCAGACTCAGCATGTGTGTGTCAGAGTGTGTGGGTGTGAATTCTTCCGAAAACATCCCAAGGACACCCCGAGACACTTTGCCAGCGTGTTGTGTTTCTTCTTTTTTTAAATTTTGTCCCCCTGTTTTCTGCCGGCTGTTTGTAAAACAACTCGCCTGTGTTTTGTCTCGTCGCTGAAAAGAACAAACATTGTTTCTGACGCACACATTCTTATCTGTCGTCATGGAGGTGATACAACTGTGATTAACACACTCTCCCACTGTGAATCAGCTACGCACTAGCTATCATACGCAAACACACACGTGTCTATTCAAAAACACCACGTATGTGATATGTTGTTTGTTTGTGTACTTATGTACTTATGTACTTGTGTTTCTCTAATAACTTGCTTTTGTGGCTTTTGAGGAAGTGTATTAACCGTCAAGTTTCAGTTACACTTTGGTGTGTGCTTCAGTGAGTGTGTAATGTGAGACATATGGTTCTGTGTGTTTGTGAACCGAGGACTGAGAGCGGTTATGACAACAGCAGTTACCCAGAGTGCAGTTCTCCTGGATCACAGGTTACAGCCTGTGTGTGTGTGTGTGTGTGTGTGTGTGTGTGTGTGTGTGTGTGTGTGTGTGTGTGTGTGTGTGTGTGTGTGTGTGTGTGTGTGTGTGTGTGTGTGTGTCTGTGTGTGTGTGTGTGTGTGTGTTTTACTGACCTCAAAAGGAGACTGACGTAAGTGACATCATCATAAAGCAGAGCAAGCTGTTTTTAACCTGATGCTATAATCACCTCTGACGTCCCTATTCGTGTGTGTGTGTGTGTGTGTGTGTGTGTGTGTGTGTGTGTGTGTGTGTGTGTGTGTGTGTGTGTGTGTGTGTGTGTGTGTGTGTGTGTGTGTGTGTGTGTGTGTGTGTGTGTGTCCACAACCAAGACCATATGCAGTATAAAGGGATTTCACAAATGCATGTGTGAGACGTGAATTTCAGGATTTTGATCTCAGTGGAGTAGCTGCCTTGAAATGCATGTGATCTATTACAGAGCTGAAGTTATGCAGTCCTCATCCCGTGCACTAGATGGCGCCACGATGTCTACGAAAAAAAATGAGCAACAAACATGACAAATGCTCTTCTGTTTTTATTTCAAAGTGGAGCAGCCGAAGCTTTGAGGCACTTTCTTTGTGGCAGAAGCAGTAGCAGCGTTTCAGAGTCTCGATTCAGACCCAGTTTAGCTTTCTGCCAAAGGCTTCGTGATGAAGATGAGGCCGTCGAACATGTCTTATGTGTTTCTTGGGGGCAGAGTTTGGTTTGAACTCCTGGTCTCTTTTGGCTGGGGCCACAAAGTCCACTGAAACGCTCGTATCTCTCACAGGACACTGACTCGTCCGAACCACCGCGGTTCAGTCACAGGTGAATAGTTTGCATTCATGAATTCTCACCTGTGAGAAATCCAGCTGTCGGCTTATGTTCTTTATATAGAAAAACTAATCTATGGAATTTACTTTAGTCTTTTCTGTTCTGCCTCAGCTTCAACTTCTCTCTTTCATCACTGTGCATGATGCCAATAATCTATTCCTTCTTTTTGTCTTTACTTTGCTTAATCCCTCATTGTCTTTCCTAATTTTCTCTGCGTCTTTCATGGTTCTCATTTTCCTCTGAACCGTCCAGTACCATTACAGCTCTTCACATCTGGTGTGCACCTGTAAGTGCAGTTTCCCAGTGAGATCCTTATTGCTGTGAAGTTGAAAAACCACTACAAATTTAAAAAGCATTGAATTTACCTGCGCTTTATTATCCCAAATGTTTTGAGATAAGAAGTGACGGACACAGATTTAGAATTTGTGACATGCGCACCAGCTTTCTCTCCCATCTGGGTAAGTTAACCTAAAAAATACCAAATGCTATCTCAAAATCCTATGAGATATAAATGAACAAAATAAACACATTTAAGGAAAACGTACTATTTGAGAATTTCAAAAATGTGTTAGCGTCACAGCGACAAGGAATATCAACACTTTTTCCAAATTACACATCAAAATACACATGGTAAAAAAAGTACAACATTTTTCAAATGACTGGTAGCAGCACCTGCTAAACAAAAACTTAAAAAATAAAGTTAATGATCCATATTCAAACAAAGTGCAATATAATCCTATAAATTCTACAGAAAAACACTGTTATTTCTCAAATATTAGGATGCAACAAATTTAAATAGGTGATAAAAATGTAAATATTTGCAGAAAAACTGTTCAATCAAATGATGAATTTAAAGTTCTACAGAGAAAGTTCACTTTATACATTTCACTTACCAAACGTTTGTCCCTCAGCAGACTCTGTGTCAACAGACAGGAGACACAACTCGTCCGGCACCTTCTGTCACTTGAACGCAAACAAACTGTATGTTCAGTGTGTCAGACAGTTTCTGGAAAACACCTTTAATAAGTCCAAGTTATTGATTTATTGATTTAATTTGGCCTCTGTGCATATAAAAAGTCTAAAGTGGGCAAACAAAACCTTTTCAAAACCAACAGCTTGGGCCTCAGACCAATAAGACGGGTTTCAGTTGCTGAGTGCTGAAACCAAATCAACTGCAGAGCTTAGTGGGTGGGAAGCCAGTGAGGGAACAAAACCTTTCGTGCATGGGGTGTGACAGTGACAGGAACTTTTGTCTTCCTCTAATTTTCATTGACGATAGTTGCTGTAGATTATTCTCTCACGCTTTCGTGTGTATTTGTTGGTAAATCCACGGATGACGGTGCACCCTGTGTTCCGGGGTTGAGGGCAGGGCAGTCTCGGCTGCTGTCGGAGTGATGGACCGGATCATCCTCAGAGCCGCTCTGAATCATTGTCTCCAAAGCCTGTTTCCGTGGCAGCGAGAGGACGAAGCGCTCGGACCAAAATACAGCCACATAAATCTCCACTTAAAAGGGAACTGGCCCATTACTCCTCTTTGTGTGTGTGTGTGTGTCTGTGTGTGTACGCACTTTGCAAACCAACCCTTAAAATATGATGCCGCTATGACAATGAGTTTAATTACCAATATGTTATTAATGAAGCGTAGATGGTGGGAGAATTTGCCGTCAGCATCATACGCTCTATTTTGGGGCTTAAATTCAACACCAAGTGCAAACAGGCTAAATGGTTTATTGACCGGTTTTGAAAGTCAATCAAACAATATCCTTCTCCTCTGCTCTCAGTGTGTGTGTGTGTGTGTGTGTGTGTGTGTGTGTGTGTGTGTGTGTGTGTGTGTGTGTGTGTGTTATTATGGAGCCACCAGCTTTGTAATGTGCAGACGACTGGAAAGGTGGGAGCTCCACATTGATTGGGACTCTGCTCTCTGTCCCCCCCCCACCCCCCACCCCACCCCCTTTACTGTTGAGCTGCCAATCTGTCTGTAACCAACAATAAACATCGTGGGGCGTGTGTCCGTGTGAAGCAGAGGTCACTGAGCAGCCGCCTCTTCTCTGTGTTCAATAACAAACATGAAGGCGATGCTGTAACAGTTTGACCACGCACACGTGATCACAGGTCCTTTTTCCCCACGGCGCTGGAAAAGCACTAACGAGGGAACTGGGCCGGATCTCTGGTTAAACGTCCACATGCGCACACTGTTAAACTTTGCTGTATTTTTTTACAGTTAAATACCACAAGTTAGTTGCCACAATTTGCATGGCATTGTGGGTAAAGTGCATGATGCAATACGTTTTTTACAGTAATTTATTGTATTTTTGGAAATTAGTTCAGACATATATTGATTTGTTAGCCGGACTTTTGATTTTATTTGATTTATTTGTCAATTTATTTATATTTGAGCCAGTTTTACTGTTTATTAAAAAGTGTCAGCCAAATGACTATATTTTTCAAAATAAACTTGATCCACTTTACTTATTTTTTTTATTTTAATCGTTTTGTCTCAGGACTTTATTATTTCATAATTTATTTATAATCATTTTCTTTGCTGTCTTGAATTATATATATATATATTTTTTATGTCTTTATTTCTCATCGGCCTATTAGGCCTTTGCTTTGTATGAGTGCTTGTGTGTGTGTGTGTGTGTGTGTGTGTGTGTGCGTGTGTGAGGGAGGTTGTTTTTATCTGAATCACTCTGTGTTGCAATTTGTTAGAATGAAAAGTGCTGTTATAAAGTCTCAGTGATTGATTTATATACTGTATATATGATCATTACATGTTATACTGTGACAACACTGTGAATTGATAGCTGTGGGTGTGAGGGGTGAAGTTAGGTGCATTTAAGGTCCCTCCACGTCATCGGCGTTGAACTTCCATGAAGCTGGGAGACTCACAAGAGAAGATAAAAAAGAAGACGATGAAAAACAGTCACAATACAGACGAGAGCAGAAGCTGAGCTACTTTTAGCCTCCGTGCTGGTTGAAAACACCGTTTCGGGCCAAACTTCCTAGTGTTTCCATGTGAGATGTTTCATAGCGTGAACCCTGTAAAATAGGCCACATGTGTTACATTCATGATATCTTCTAAGAGACTGAGGTTAAAGTGGTAGGTCTTCGTCCCAGGTTGAAGATTCAGGTGGAGGTCGTGTAGATAAAGAAGCCGCATTTGCATATTTCAGTGTATTAGAGGTTCTGCAGGGTTTAACAACAGAGCTGGTCTCCACAAAAGAGTATTTTTCTTAATGTGACCCCTAAGCTTGGTAGCTGGAGATGTTTGCAGCATTTTTGCTTTCAGAGTGGCTTAAAAAAAGAAAACACCATCCAAACTTTATATAGCAGTGATTTTATTACAGCCCCACACATGCTTCTCCTTCAACATGTGGAGAAATCCAGCTCGACAGACCTGCTGCGCCTGGTTATGGTTGCTGTCCATAAAGATGGACCACATGACATCTCCCCACTCTTTATCATCACCTGGTGGCCGGCTGCAGTAAAGGTCATAAACCCCATCTCCTCCGTGTTAGCAGATGGGACGCATTCAAAATACACAGCAAACATGGTTTCTGTCATTTTAGGTCGTTCTTATTACAGAAATGTTTGTAAAAACAGGATGAAACTTCATGACAGCTGAGACTGACCAGTGATAAGTTGAGTGTGTGTATTGGACTGGGGGGGATTTGGTGGACTGTCAATCACAATGAGAAGTACTGCATTGACTGGCTGACAATAAAAATCTTGCATGTTTAAAACCTTTGTCCTTATCTTCTGTTCACATTTTGACACTATAGTTGTATGTATAGATACTTCAAGATGGGGGGGGATAAAGGCTGCTGTGGCTCATGGGGTGGAGCGGGTCGTCCACTACCCAGAAGGTCGGCAGATCAATGCCCGTCTACCACTGAACCCGTAATTGTTGTGCCGGTGGCGTGTGACTGATGTGTGATAGAGAAAGTGCTGCTCAAAGATGTGCTGTACAGATGTGTGTGTACACATCTGTACTGTAAAGTGCTTTGAGTGGTCATCAAGCCTAAAAAAAAAATACAGACCATTTACCTTACTTTTTTAGAAAGAAGTATTGAAAAGATAGGGACCCCAACCCTAACCCTAAACCCCAACCCTAACCCCAAAATATTTCAAATGAGACTCGATAGGAGTTCTTAGTTCATCATGTTTCCCCTAATGCCTCTTACTGTGTTGTACTTTTCACACTAGATTATTGAGTTCTCATGTCGGGGCCAACAAAGCAGCCACTGAACTGAACTGGCAGATTGAGCGTGAGAGGAGATACGTTGCAGACAATGAGAGGATTTACTACGACCGAGACCGCATGAGTGTGAGGATGAAAGAGAGCACTGAGATGTGAGAGCGGGATTGAGAAAGATGGAAGAATGTCAAGGGGGCTTGACTCCTGGCGTGTGAGAGTCCTAACTGAGTTAACAGACGTCAGACATGTCACAAGTGGAAAATGCGAGGGAAATTATACCACCGACTCTCCACGAGAAGAGGGTCGCTGGCCTCTGGAAACATTGCAGCACCCTCTTTCTTTTAGTGGAATGTACTTTATCTCAGAATTTATTTGATTCGATTTCACCAAAGGGAATAAAATGGTTGCACTAGTACTCTATTTAAAAGGGGGATGCTCACTGTCTCAAATGGCCCCACTCTTGTCTTCAGCATCATTCTCGTCAGTTGATTCATGGACTGTATATAAAGATGGACGAAGCATCTCCACCTCCTCCCGTTGTGCAAAAATGACAGCAAAAATATTGTGTTTTTCCTTTTACCTCTACTGCAGCCAGTCACCAGGGGGCGATCCCCGTGATTTGGCTTCACTTTTGGGAGCCGTCCCGTTGTCCGTCTTTATGCACTGTGCAGTCAGACAAATGCCATAACTGCCAATTTTATGCAATTGCACACCTCTCATAAATTCTACCATTAAAAAGCTCATAAGGCTCCGTTGTGTTGTGAAAATTCACCAATATCTTTAACACTGGGCTCATGGTTGAAGGCAGCTCGGCACTGGACTAGATGATATTGAGAGATAGTTCCAACTTCTTGCCTTCCCCTCACAAACACGGGGCAAAATGAAGGGGAAAACACCTTTGACTTTAATATAAACCATCACTATGACCTCAATGCAGAAACATGTGATTTCTGTTGGCTGTTGCATTAGACAATTGAACAGATGCACAGATTGTAAATGCCCTTGAAAGAAAAAATCATATTGGTCTGTGTATCATAGCAATTGGTGAAAAGTTGGTGAAGCAACAAATAAACCTCCCCCCCACCTCTGCTTGATAAAATCAGTTCACTTCCCACATCGTAGATCTAAATAAGCTCCTGCGGGATGTTCTTCTCTCGGTTTATGTCATAATTGGTGATTATTCAACAGTGCAGGACCTTCCATGTTTGACATAATCATTTGATCTATTGTTGATTTAAAGATATTGATCAGTGGAACTCCAAGGACTCAGGGAACAACATCAGGGCCAGAAGCTGTCAGCGTCAAACAGGACTGAATGTATCTTAAATACAGATGAAATCATGAATCATAGCAGAAAAGTTCATATATTTGTTGTATTAAAAGCTTTTTTTGTGCCAGAGCTCTCACAATTTTACATTTGCTTGTATATTGTTAATTATACTTCGAGCAGTGCTAGAGTACCCATGTATTTTCTTGTGGATAAAAAAGTGACAACTAAAAACAGTCCTAAATATCATACATGTTGCATATTTATACATTTACATATTTAAAACAACAGACAGGCTTCTTCAGGGCTGTAATTATTTAGTTACCATCCATATACTTAATCAATTTATTTCATCATTTCTTGACCAGTTCTGGATTTTTGATTGTAGAGAGTATTCTTTCCAAACTCGAGTTTGAGGAGGTTTCAACCAGTTCCTTGTTATCTGGTTCGTAGCTGCATTTGAAAGTATCCTGGTATCCGTCTATTTCTCCGGTGAGTTCAGATGCTGATGATTCATATGAAAACTGACAGAAGACAAACTGAACTGTTCTTTTCTGAAGAACATAATGTTGCACTGAGTCAGGGTTTGGAGGCGAGATACGATTCCATGCACACTGTGCTTTGTGGGGGTTTTATGTGTGGAACAGGGTTGGGTCTTTGTGTGTTCATGTGCATGGAATAGGGTGTGCTTGAGTGTGTGTGTGTACTTGTTTTTGTTGCAGATTTAGGACCTTTTCCAGGAAAAACACTGACCTTGTCAGGACCAGTTATCCTCATGGGAACCAAATGTATTTTTCTAAGGTCCGGAAGAAGGTTGAGGGTCAGATGTGAATGTGGTTAGGTCAAGGTTAGGGTCAGGCATGAATTGGTCCTGGTTAGGGTTCGAGATAAGGTTTTGATTTGGCTGTTCACAATAGCTTCCTCAATGGAAGTCAATGCAAAGTTCTAGTAGCTGCACAAACACACACACACTCTGTGTGTGTGTGTGTGTGTGTGCGTACTTATCTCAACAAGCTCACTATGAACATAACACTCAAATTCAAAACATGTTTTTTACTACTGTGTTCTGGCACACATGAGAGATAGTGGGACAGAAGACACACACACACACACACACACACACACACACACACACACACACACACACACACACACACACACAGTACACAGAGTACACAGTGTAGTTGTCGGTTAGATCACAGGATCTGCTGCCAGTGGTCTTGCTTACTTTGGCCCCTGTCTCTCTCTCTTTGTTATCCCTCTCTCTCTCCCTCCTTTTACTTTGTTATCCCTCTCTCGGTCCATCCTCTCTCCTTACCCGACGTCTGGCTGTCTTTTATACACGATCAAAGCCTGAACCCCTCCCTGTGAAACATTCATTTTGATCATACCATTCGACAGAAGTCTGCCGTTTACTCCCAACACTCCCACTCGGTCTGTTACACACACACAGACACACACACACACACACACACACACACACACACACACACACACACACACACACACACGCAAAAAAACACATCTGTGAAAATGCTCTTCGGGCTGATATGCTGCATTACTCATACACATACACACCAAAACATGCGCAATAAAACGGAGTATGTCCGTGGGTGGGATGGGCGGGTTCGGTCCAAATCTCTATCTTCTTTTTAATCAGCAGACGGTGTGATGACTCCCAGGAGACCGTGGAAAAACCGATCACCACAATCCTCTCTGCATTCTTTCTTTATTTCATCTTTACTCTCCCGCTCTCTCCTCTCGCTGCACTTGGCCCCGTGCTTAAACCTCCGTCTGGCTTGCTCCGTAAAAACAAAACCTTTTGGGCTAATCAAATCCGCACCATCTGTTCTCATGATCCCTCCAAACTTCTCAAACTTACGATCCTCCCTGCTCTTATACCTGTAACAGCAGGTTCATTTTAAAAATGTTTATACTCGCCGAGCCCAGAGCAGCTGTGTTCATTTTAATGTGGCCTGCACAGTATTGCAGTTAGTGTCGATGCTGATAGATTCCCTGCTGCACTGCAGACCCGTACGAGCCAATATCAAGCTGGTATAGTGGTGCCGGTGCCGGTAATGGTGCAATGGTTTTTATGGTTTTCCTATGACATCTGCAGAGGAGGTTATATTTTCCAATTTTTTAAATAGATTTCAATGAAATTTGATGGAAAAATCTGATATAGGACAAGAAGGACCCCATCAAGTTTTGGTGTGGATATGGGATATTTTACTATTCTTCATTTAAATTTTTTCACCAATTTCCCAGCGGATTATCCATGGACAATCTTTTTTAAAACAATAAGCAGACTGATGTCGATGTGTGATTTGGTGCAGGTCCAAATAAAAAATCCAGGTCTAGCGAGATGGTTTCATGGGGGCGTGGGCTTTAATTTGCTTTATCTTTTCATCAACATGTCCCTCTTCCACAATGGAGATTATGATTTCATGACCTGCTCTGTTTTCTTGGCTCGGCTACGAGGCTTGATTGTAATTTAAGGGACGGTTGGGCCTTGTGTGGAGGTGTGTGCTCCACTGAGTGCCATTCTACTTCCTAATGAAAAAGATCCCAGACCCTGGAGCACCGAAGCTTATACTAACACATAGAAGAAATGCGTACAATTTGTTTTAGGCAGTCATCTACCAATACAGAGGGTCAGATTCTAACATATGTGTGTGTGTGTGTGTGTGTGTGTGTGTGTGTGTGTGTGTGTGTGTGTGTGTGTGCGTGTGTGTATCCAGTACCTCACTGTTGGAGGTTTGCAGAGTTGTATTTTCTTCTGAGTAAGATGAATACTGCACTTCCTTGCACAGTTTAAGTAAACCAACCTCTTTCTAATCAGACAGAGCAATCGCAGTGTTGAGGCAGGCAGGTATGTGCACATTCAGCACTGAGTCTCAGAACACACACACACACACACACACACACACACACACACACACACACACACACACACACACACACACACACACACACACACACACACACACACAGTATTCTTACAGAAGTCTGTTCACTATTATTCCCTCCTAACCCTGATTTCTAGGAGTTTGTGAAATTTCGTGCCGCTTAATTGGATTCAAGTGGACTGCAAAACACATATAACCACAAAGACAAAAATACATCGGATGCCTATACACACACATTTTGTCACATGTCGGGACACTGTATTTATTTCCTTTGAAACTCAACCTGTGCACCAGACCTCAGCTCCTATTTCTACTTTCACAGAAGTCACAATGTCAGTGGTGCAGTTTCGGCCGGTTTCCTTCCAGGTTGTTCCTGCTGCAGAAACACGCGGTGCTCGATTTCCCGACCGGGTCTAAAAACAGAAGAAATAATTGAGCCAACGGTTTTAATGCAGTAAATTACACCGTGATCCTGATAAGCAATCGCGAGTCCCAGGTCTTTGGTGCAGTTTAATAATGATCCTTTGTCTGAGGAGTGTAAGTGTGAGGAATCCAGAACTCAGCAGCGGTGATAGCATCTCGTCTTGGCAAGCTTTATGTTATGGGTGTGTTTTAGTGTCATTGTCATGCAAGTGT